>NW_018219870.1:75296-82708 GCF_001263595.1 Phalaenopsis equestris
AAATGTTTAAGAAATTGGGATGATATTTTCACTTTGATCTTAATTTACTTTCAATCTGGCCAATTGATTTGTTAAAATATGTTGAGTTTTACAACTAAAGTGAAGATTACATCCAAGATTCAAGGAGGTCAAAGCCCTTGGAAGTTGGGTACAAATAAATAGCGAAATATTATTATCAGGCGTAGAATTGGAGATTTTAGAGTGACAGACTAAAATCTCCAATTGGGTCCTATCGTTTGGGTGTTCAAGTGTAGACGTTAGCCCTCAGGTGAGAGGAACGTGGGAGCTGAGAGGAACGTGGGAGCTCCGCGTGGGAGCTCCGAAGTGAGAGCCGGTATCCTCCCAACCTAGCCGCATATTCAGTAAATAAGCATGGGATTAGTCAATGTTCCTTATGCCTGGACCAAAGGGTAAAGAAATAGGTATTCTCCTATTTGGCACAATATAAATTGAACTAATTCATTTTATCCATTCACTATAATTTCTTGACAAGGAGAAGGATGCTTTCTTGTATATTGAATATCACAATTAAACCCTACTTTATGTCATTAGTTATTTATTAGTTATTAAAATTATCTATTTATTTCAATTGCTTATTAGTGACAGATAAGCAAATTGAACGTCATTGTTGTGATTAAAGTATTGCTTTTGTAAGACTTTTGTCTGTAATTCTAAACTACTCCCTGTGGGATCGATATCTAGGACTCCATTAGAACCCTATATTACTTGAGCAATACATACACTTGCGTTGATATGTGTGAATTTACAATTATTGAATATTTAATACGTTCATATTTATCTTATATTTTATTGCATACATAAAGTCACTGTCATTGCTCGTAAGAAGCTGTCGATCACCAAAATCAAAAACCCGTTGCCCAATTCAGAGGGACATTTCAATTTACATTTATATATTTAATTTAGAAAAATATGAATTCAAACTGACCCCATATTTTTCATAGTTTAAATGAAAGAGCGTTGTACCTCAAATCCTGTGTCTACCCTGAAGGATAAACACAAGACTTGAGGATGAGGCTCGATCAAATAAACTAAGGAATATATGACATCATTTTTGTCTGTGAAACCATTGTATTTGCTGAAAAATTCCCCTGTTTAATATGAAAAATTAAATAGGGTTTATATTAAGCTGGGTTAGGACAAACCTCCTATAAGGGCAAGCCCTTATATTCAATTACATGTTAAATGACTGAAGTCACCTAAGAAGACTCTCGATAAAAATCAGGAAATATTATCTCGAAGGAGTTTCAAAGGGTAAGACTTTTTTGATGAGATCAAACGTAGAGGTGTGAAACGGGATTGGTTCAAATTTGGAATATTTTGTTGTAGAGTCCAAAGGAGGTTGTAGAATTTGGAATATTTTGTTGTAGAGTCCAAAGGAGGAAGAACTAGGGGATGTCATTGATCCAGAAAAGAACCCTGGTGACTTCCTAAGTTATCTGAATATTTGGCTTCATTTCTGAGGAGAAATATTTACGTGTTTCATCCTGCCAATTTTATTAGTTAGGGCTTACATACGTGTGAAACTATCACACAAATAGCCACAAATAGCCTGGAAGAAGTAGCCTGGAAGATGTGAGAATTTAGGTCGTGACAAACTACGAGCTCGGAATCCTAAGACGAGTTAGAGCTTATATTGTATAGCAGGACTGTACAAAGGCTTAAAGATAAGGTGATGATTTACGTTGCATAAGAAAGCAACCTTGAAGTCCAATGGGTTTGTCAATGGCTTTGTTACTTATATCTAAGGAAGGAAGATTGGTTTAGCTGGGGAAGATAGGTTTTAGTGTTGAAGATGGTTGTGTTGCCTACCATGCTAGATCCAAGCTCCTTGCTGCGACGAGTTTGAGTTTTCTAGTGTGTCAAGTTATGTTGTCAAATCAGGTGGCCAAATAGTTGAAGTTCTTTAAATTTTATGGGGGCATGTTAAAGTTGATTAGAGCGACACTGATTAGGATCCTACAGTTCCTTCGTTCCAGCACCACAATTTTCTATTGGATTCACTTAGTCCAAATGAGTTTACTAAACTCAACTTAATGAGTGTCATAATTTCATTTAGACCGTGGGAAGCCTCGTTAACAACCGTAGGTTACCTCCTCTGAGGAATTCCTGATCATCCGATAGAGACATCTTAATTTAGTTGCAATTATAGTTTTGTGTGATGTTCGTGATTAAATTTTGAGTTGTTTTATATTTCAAATGTTGTGGCGGTGATTTTTATGGTGGTTGATTTTAGTTTTAGTTTTGGTATTGGTTTTCTGGCTATCCTGATAGTTTTAGTTTTCATGTAGAGTGACAACATTGTTTAGCCTACAAATTTGTGTAAGCATAAAAGCATAGCATAAAAGTATAAGAAAGATAATGCTGAAAACTATAAAAGCGTATCTGACGAGTCTGACGAGTCTTCTCGTCGTATCTGGCGAGTCTTCTCGTTCCACCACCTGAAACTTAAAAGGCATGTTAAGATAGTTAATGTAGAGGCAAAAGTAAGGTTTTGGTAGTTTTTTTAACCCTATTGATCATCGGTAAAAGCATATTACCAATGGCTCTTTAGGAGTATAATTAGGGATGATTTTGTCAAGAAAAACAAATTAAGTTTAGTAGATCCCGCGATATCCAACAAATCTAGAGAAAGAAGCAGGTCCGTGCTACTCTCTCGCTACCTGGTGGAAAATCCCAAGCTCATCTAAACTTATTTTGTTGCTTAATAATTCATCCTGTAAACACCCTTAGTTCTCAGTGGGCATTGATGTCTCACTTATAGCTAAGAATAAGGTAATTATCACTCGTAATTCAATTTAAGAATTATGTAGGTGAAGACCCTTAAAGAGGCAAGTTTAAGAGACTTAGCCAAATTTTGACTTGGGCTTGTAGTGTTTAAAAGGTTTTTTAATTTTCAATGATGTTTACTTTTCTAATCCTTATTTAAATGAAACTTGATTTAGCTTAAGCCACTACTAAGCCCTTAAGATTTCGGTGAGTGTCTTAGTCATTACAAAAGAAATTGACTTATAAGTGATGGTCATGATTCATGTTTTTATTTTTTTTTTGTTCATCAAATAAGGGAAGTAAATTAGTGAGTTATTAACACCCAAAATTATACCCCTAAATCTAAGATCATTTAATCGGTTAGACTCTTAAATTTATGTAATTTAAGGAAATTGCAAATTTATCCATTTTAATCAGGACAAGTGAGGTTGGTTTCTACCAGTTAACCCCTTATTTTTCAAACATCCAAATATTTTAATTATAACCAAAGGTTTTCCATTTCCCTTTCTAAAATTAGGCCTAAATGTTAACTAAGGTTAAATTTCCAAAATTACACATTTTCCCCTAAGGCTCTATCACTTCATAATTCATCAAATTTAATCCAAATAACTTTGGAATTTTTATCCTACCTCACTCATGGGTCAATTGAGACATAAGAGGAGAAAGTGTGACTTTTCAAAATTTAATTTATCTATATAATTATTTTTAATGCAAGAATAGGATTTTTCAAAGAAAATTCCGAACTTGACCAACGTAAATCCTATTCCGTTGAAATTTTCTACTAGTGATAGGCTTAAACTAGAGAAGCCTTTGGACTGAATTTCATGATTGTTTGAGCTTTATTTAAATTTTAAAAATTATTTTAAGTTCTGTGGTGTTTGATAATTATAAAATAAGTGTTTATTAGTTATAGAATATTTTAAATATGGAAAATTAAGTTTCATATTTTTATTAAATCTCTCAAATGTGAAGAGACACAAATAAATAAATTTCATATTTTTCTAATTTTTTTTTGAATTATTGGAATTATTTTAGTAAAAAAACCATTTTTAGCCTTTAAAAATTATTTTAAAATTCAAATTTCAATATCTTTATTTAGAAAATCAGGAAAAATATCTCAATTGTTCCCAAGTGCTTAGGAAGAAATTTAGAACTTTTTTATCAATTTAATTGTTTTTGTTATTTTTATGGATTTTTAATTATTTAAATATTTAAAAATAGGCTAAAATCAACTTTTTTTTAAATACCTTTTTATTTTTAGAAAATACCCCTGATCATAGAGAACTCAAAAAAAAAGTTTTTATAAATTTTTTAGTTGTATTTTGATTATTAAAAAATCATTTTAGTGCCAAAATGTTAATTAACATAAAAAAAATCAAGTTGAGATAGTAATAGAACTCCAATTGTTTTGAAATTTTTCTGGGGAGTTCTCTGGACTTTATATTTTAGTGGAGACCAAAAATTAAGTAATTTAGATGTATCTGTTACCCAAAATTAAATTTCTTTGTATTTCGCGGTTGGTGAAGATTAAGTGTATTCTTAATGACTTAACTCATGAAATTATTTTTAAAGGATCCTCTCGTCATGTTGAACTTTCCAAAAATTTCTTGGAATTTTATAATCAACATAATAATTATCATAATTAATTTATACAAATAATAGACATAAACTTGAAAAATTTGAATCTCTCTCTAGGGACCTCCTCTAACTTTAAAAAAACCAGAGGATGTTCGCTAAGATAGAGGCAACAACATGCTAAAATTTCAAGTCATGGTGATATTACTACATGTATGGAGAATCTATGGAGAATCAAAAATGTATGGAGAATCAAAACATTTAAATCAGTGTTTAATTAATTAAAAATAAAACATGCATCAAATGGACTCCAATTTATATCTACACAGTTCTCCTCTATTCATTAAGCAAGAGGGTGTCTTTATTTTATTTTTATGATTTTTATACATCAAGATATGAATTTTTAAAGATATGGCTATTTATTTAAATAAGAAAATCCCTATTTTCCTATTTAAATGTGCGACGTTGACTGTATCCTCGGCAGCTCCGAAGGCAGCGTGGCGTGCTCTAGTTGGACACCGCCATCCACGGAGCCGCTAACTCAGCCCGCAGTTCATGTAAGGAAGCACTGTCCGGCTCGATCTTCTCCGTCCATCCGATACGCACGATCGGAAGGCTCCCCGTCATCATCCCCGATAGAGTGATCTCGTGACCGTCCACACTAAAAGCTTAAGATCTCGGCTTAAGATCTCGGCCTTCACTTCAGGTTTGATCCTATGGACTCGTCCAAGTGAGACGAACATATCCATATGATAATCAAGTGAGACGAACAAGTGAGACGAACATATCCATATGATAATCATACAATTAAATTAATCATAATCAAAGGGAGAATCAAATACGCTCGAGAGGAAGAGGACATCAATACCTTGGCTCTAAGAAGTGAAGCTTCGATCATAGGTGCTCGACATGTTCGTTGGGGTGTTCGTTGGGGTCCAAGGAGGCCCAAGGAGGCTAAGGATTAACCCTCTGGCTGTGGTGTAAAGCCTAGGTAGGAATTCAACTTAGCCTGATTTTCGGTGTTGGTATAGAGCTGTGCTAAAGTCTCTGTGGAAGGGGGATTTAATGGGGTTTTTTCTTCTCTCACTGTGGTGAAGGTGTTGATGCGTTTAATTTGATATTTGTGTAGTGTAGAAGTGTGGAGAGCTCTGTCCTGATTTGAGGCAGAGATTCGAGCTCAAAATTGGGCTCCGGCAAGGGGATTCAGGGCAATGTGGTGTTTAGACTGCACGGAGGAGGTCTCAAAGAGGCTTTGGGATCAATTTGGCGAAGTCTTCAGAGGAAATTTCAGCACACCTCCTATGGCCATGGATCTTATAAAAGTTACTGAGGGGTGGCTCTCAAGGCCAATGTTTGGGTGTATTGTGATGCTTACGTGGAGCGCAGAGGAGTTCTATCATTTGATTTGAGTGAGGCGGCCTCTTGGTTTAATTTGGGTGAAATTCAAGAGGGGGTGGCCCTTGATTTTGTCTTCTCCGGTGACCAGGTTGGCTGACCATGGTAGGGGGAGGTGGCTAGGAGCTTAGAGAACCATGGGGAATATGTCACAGCAATTTTTTGCAATGAGGTATTGTTTTGGCAAAAGATATCTTAAGCCTAAGCAAAAATGAAAATCAAATCCCTTAATTTGAGGGACCCTTGGTCCATGTCTTATCTAGCATGTGTTAGATGTTTTTTTGCTCAGTCTTTGGGTCCAACTAATGGCTATGGTGGAGTTAATTTGATGGTTTTAGGTTGGTTAGGCCACATTTAGTGCATAAGTCCAAGTGGGTGCAAATGACGAAAAATTGGGTTTGGGCTAGGTTATCCATGTCAATTGGCCCAAATAAATGTTACATTTGGTGTATTTGATTGTAAGGAACAACTTTAGTGAAGGATGAAAGTGGTTTTGAGTTCAATTGGATGGTCAATTTGGAGGAACTTTGAAATTTGACCAATTTGGGCATATTAGGCTAGGTGCGGGTCAAGGTTGGGCTAGCCTTGGGTCAGGTCCAAATTAATTGTTGTAAATAGTTAATAGGTATCTCATGAAGAGTTTTCAACATAAATGGGGTGCCAATTTCGGGGTTAAAGAATTCAATTTGATGAGATTACGCCATGTGGCCAAAATTGGGGCTTTGATCTAAATCAAAATTGGGCTCAAATGATAGATGAATTGGGCATGGAGAATTGGGCTTGGATTTGGTTTATATTGGTCATATCAAGGGTAAAATTGAGCTTAGGAATTAAATTGGGGATAATTGAGATCAATTTAGAGACCAATTTGATAGATACTTGAGGTAGATTTGGGGAAAAATAGGTCTTTAAAAGACAATTTGGGGGTTTTGGTCAAAGAACAATTTGGGGGTTTTGGTCAAACAATTTGGGGATTTTTGTTAAAGATGGTCAAATTGACAAAATTGAGTCATTTGGTAGTTGAGAAAAATTAAATTGGGAATATTTGGAATTTATTTGAATTTTCTGGGAATTTTTGAAATTTTTGGAATTTTGTGGAATTTTTGGAATTTTGTTGGAATTTTTGGCTAAGGAGGGGTATTTTGGTAATTTGGCAATTTTAGGTGATTTTGAGTAGCTTGGGTGTTTTCAAGATGTTTGGAATGATTTGTGAACCAACTTGGGTTTTTTGGGTAAATTAGGGAATTTTGGCCAAATTTAGGGTCCCAAGGATATCTAGGTAATTTGAGGAAATTTAGGGGCAAAAGGCTAAGTTGGGTATCTTGGTACAGTTGAAGTGTCAACCACCAATAATAAGCCATGAACTAATGGAAATCCCATTTTAGGTTCTCTATGTAGTGGTCTTAGCTAAACCCTAGCCTAAGGCTAGTGGGTCTAGGAGACCACCTACATGAGTCTCCCAAAAGTATCAAGGGACCAAAGCCAGGAAATTTTGGGTTTAAGGTAGTGAGTATGAGTGTGTTGACCTCATTTTTGGTTGAGGTTTAGTTTTTCCTCTTTAGTAGCCTAGGGTCTAGCCATAGAACTTTTCCTGTTGACTATTCCTAGAAAACTAGACATGGAACCCTCACCATTATAAATTCTACCCTCTTCTT
>NW_018219870.1:82968-83642 GCF_001263595.1 Phalaenopsis equestris
GCTAAGACCACTATGTAGAGGACCCAAAATGGGGTTTCCTTTGGTCCATGGCTTATTGGTGATGATTGGTACCTCAACTCTACCAAAATACTCATCTTGGCCTTTTACCCCTAAAACACCCCCTAATTACCAAAATACTCCTCTTTGACCCAAAATCCCAAAAATACCAAAAATTCCTATAAAATCCAAATAAATTCCAAATATTCCCAGTTTCATTTCTCTCAATTACCCCATGACCCAATTTGGCCAATTTAACCATCTTTAACCAAAATCTCCAAATTGCCCTTTAAAGACCCAAATTTCCCCAAATCCAACTCAAATGTCCATCTATTTGATCTCAATTGACCCAATTTCCAATCTTAAACTCAAATTCACATTTTATATGACCAAACTAAACCAAATCCAAGCTCAATTGGTCCATGATTTGAGCCCAATTTTGATTTGGGTCAAAACCCCAATTTTGACCATATGACTTAATCACATTAAATTGAACCCATAGCCTAGTCAATTGGCCTCAATTAATGTTGTAAAATCTTTATAAAATTCATACACATTAAAATCAATCATCAATTGACCTTGATGAAGTTTCAAATTCATTTGATTTTGGCCGATTTTGGCCTAAATCAAATTTAGCCCCAAATTGGCTAAGTCCCCAAATTTCACCCAATTGATTG
>NW_018219870.1:83857-85118 GCF_001263595.1 Phalaenopsis equestris
CTATTGAGCTCAAAACCACTTCCATCCTTCACCAAAGTTGTTCCTTATGATCATCTACACCAAATCCAATGATAAATTGAGCTAATTGACATGGCTAACCTAGCCAAAACCCAAGTTTTGATCATTTGCACCCACTTGGACCCATACACTAAATGTTACTTAACCACCCTAAGGCCACCAAATTAACTCCACCACAGCCATTAGTTAGACTTAGTGACCAATCCAAACACCATGAAATCACCTAAATCAAGCCATGGACCAAAGGTCCCCCAAATTAAAGGATCTTATTTCCAAAAATGCACATGCTTAAGATATCTTTGCCAAAGATTGCACATGCTTAAGATATCTTTGCCAAATCCAAGCACATTTGCATTAAATTGTTGTGATGGATTCCTCGGGATGCCCTGAGCACCTAGCTACCTCCCCCTGGCCAGCCGGCCCGCCTAGTGGCTGGAAAAGCCTAAAACCGAGAGCCACTCCCATGGCACCTCACCCAAATCAAACCTAGAGGCCAGCTCATCCAAATCAAACTATGGAGCTCCTCTGCCCTCCACCTAAGCACCACAATGCACCCAAGCTTATGCCCTGAGAGCCACCCCATGGCCATTTTTATAAAAACTCACCTCCCACGGCCAGGAGAGGTGTACTGAAATTTCCTTAGAGAGGCCTCTACAAACATTACACAGAGCTTCCCTAAGATCCCTTCAGTAAATTCCAACCATTTTTCCTCACCCATTCACATTGCCGGAGCCCAATTTTGAGCTCGTAACCCTGCCGGAAACCAGGACAGAGCCCAATAAACCTCCACATTCCACCAAACTTCAATTACTTATGCCCACAGCTTCACAAGAGTGAAAGAAACCAAAGCCCCATCAAATCCCCCTTCCACAGAGCTTCTACCATAGCTCTAGACCAACACCCAAATCCGGTCGTGATCGAATTCATACCTAGGCCTTACACCAAGACCAGGGACTCAATCCCTAGCCTCCTTGGACCCCAACAAACGTGCTGACTACCTCTGATCGAAGCCTCCCTCCTCAGAGCAAAGGTATAAAACTCCTCCTCCTCCCGAGCTTATTTTGATTCCCCATTTACTTAAGCTTGATTTCATGGCATCTTAACCGTATGGATGTGTTCGTCTCACTTAGACGAGTCTGTAAAATTACGTGGACGGCGGCGTCCAACCAGAGCGCGCAACGCATGCCTTCGGAGCTGCCTAGGATCTAGTCAGCACGCACTGTTTAAATAGATAAATAGGGCT
>NW_018219870.1:85415-86744 GCF_001263595.1 Phalaenopsis equestris
CAAGGAAAACATCCTCTGATTTTTCCAAAGTCAGAGAAGGTTCCTATACAAAGATCTATATTTTTCAAGTTTTTGCACATTATTTCTTTAAAATAATCATGAAAATTAGCATGTTGATTAAAAAATTCCAAGAAAATTTTGGAAGGTCCACCATGACCAGAGAAGCTTTTGGAAATAATTTCATAGGTCAAGTTATTTAAAATGCAGTTAAATACTACAAACACTAAATCATTAAGATAATTAATCTTGGAAAATATAAACATTTAAATTATTAATTTTTGATCTCCACTTTGGTTCCTGATCCTTATGATCCAGAGAATGATCCAGAGAACTCATCATAAAAATTTCAAAATATTTTGAGTTAATTTGACAACTTAAATTGATTTTTAAAGATAAATACCACTCTCAACACTTAAATGATTTTTTAAAAATCAAAATATAACTCAAAAAATTATGAAACTTATTTTTTTGAGTTCTCTGTGATCAGGGATATTTTATAAAAATAAAATAATATTTAAAGTAAAAACTTAATTTTCGGCATATTTTGAGTATTTAAATAATTAAAAATTCATAAAAATCATAAAAATACTAAAACTCATGGAAATGTTCTAAATTGTTTCTTGATCACTTAGGAACAATCAGAATATTTTTTCTGATTTTCTAAATATAGATATTGAATTTTAAAGCTTAAAAATAACTTTTAAAAGGCTAAAAATAAGTTTTCACTAAAATAATTCCAATAAATCAAATAAAAATAAAAAAATATATAAAATTCTCCTCTGAGTTCTCTGACCTTAGGGAGATTTTTCAAAAATACAAAACTTAATTTTGACCACTTAAAATATTTTAGTTTTATTAAATAGCCCATAACTTAAAATAATTCTAATAAATCACAGAAAATTCACAAAAATTATGAAGCTTGATCTAAAAGGCTTCTTTGGTCTAGTTCTACCTCCAGTAAAAAGTTCAAGGGATTAAAATTTACCTTGGTCAAGTTAGGAATTTTCTTTGAAAAATCCTATCTTTACATGAAAATAATTACATAAATTAAATTAAATTTTGAAAAATCATATTTTCTCATCTCATGTCTTAATTGACCCATGAATGAGGTAGGATAAAAATTTCAAATTTATTTGAATTGAATTTGACAAATTATGAGGTGTTAGAGCCTTAGGGGCAAATCTGTAATTTTGGAAACCTCGCCTTAATAAACACTTAGGCCTAATTCAAGGAGGGAAAATGGGTAACCTCTGATCTTAATCAATTTAATTGATGTTTGAAACACAAAGGGGTTAATTGGTAGAAACCAATCTCACTTTCTTAATTAAG
>NW_018219870.1:87933-88693 GCF_001263595.1 Phalaenopsis equestris
TAAAGAACTTCAACCATAGGGCCACCTGATTTGATATTATAACTTGACAAACTAGATAACTCAAACTCGTCGCGGCAGGAGCTTGGAGCTAGCATGGTGGGCAGCACGGCCATCTTCAACAGCAAAACTTGTCTTCCCCAGCTAAATCAATCTTCCTTCTTTAGACTTAGACAACAAAGCGATAGGACTTCAAAGTTGCTTGGTTATGCAACGTAAATCCTCACCCTATCTTTAGGCCTACGCATAGCCCTGCTATACAATATAAGCCCTAACTTGTCTTAGGATTCTAGGCTATTTGTGTGATCATTTCACATGAATGTAAGCCCTAAATAATAAAATTGGCAGGATGAAACACCTAAATATTTCTCCTCAAAACTGAAGCCAAACATTAGGATAGCTTGAGAAGTCACCGAGGTTCTCCTCTGGATCCATGATAACCCCAATTCTTCTTCCTTTGGATTCTACAATAAAATGTTCCAAATTTGAACCAATCCCCTTGGGCACCTCTATGTCTGATTTTGTTGAAGATTTCTACCCTTTAAAACTCCTTGAAGATAATATTTCTTGATTTTTATCGAGAGTTTTCTTAGGTGGCTTTGGTCATTTAAGAAGTAATTAACTATAGGGGCTTGCCCTTATAGGAAGCATGTCCAAACCCAGCTTAATATAAACCCTATTTAATCCTTTATATTAAATAGGGGAACTTGTCGGCAAATACAAAGGTTTCGCAGACCAAACGGACGTCATACTTTCCTTAGTT
>NW_018219870.1:88783-89727 GCF_001263595.1 Phalaenopsis equestris
TATGGGGTCAGTTTGATTTCATACTTCAACGTCCTTCCGAAGCGGGCGACGGGATTTCAATTTCGGTGACCGACAGCTTCTTACGGGCAACTCCCCACAAACCATCCCCGAAATAATGCCGGCAGCTTCTGGCGACTCCGCTGGGGAAAAGCTTTTCTCTCCATAAAAAAAAAAAACATTATCTTCACACATTGGTACTATGTCCATGTCCCTCTTGGACCAAATTACCCTTCTTCCGTTAGCATACTTTACCCATTTATGTCTTGGGAAAGTACAGCTAACTCCTTGGACTTCAGGACTAGCTGTTCAACCATCTTTGAACAGAGGGGTTCAGAAGGCCATATCTTTATGTGGGGTTGGACCCCCAATAGGCGTGTTGGAGGATTAACTCTACTTGGGCATTTTTCTGCCACTAATTGGGTCCCGCGTTGGGTCCTAAACTTTCTCACAACCCCTTTTCACATTTGTTTTACTACTTTGCAAATGAAACCAAATCGTGTTGTGTCACACGCACTTCAAAATATTAATCAATTTTACACCCTTTTAAATAAAGATGTTAAAATTACCTGTAAATTAAGACCCGCCCGGTCTACAAATTAACCTCTACTTTCAGTGCTTGCGCTAAGGATAACGAGGTTTTTGGCCATATAGCTAACCTTAAAACTTTCTGTTTTAAAGCCCGCTGCGTTGGCTTACCCAACGCTGACCTTTTCTTGCAACCTGCTGATGGATCGCAATGCTCGTAACGTCGCTCCCACCATCAAGTTTGGAGCCGGATTTGAACACCTCAAGGTCATCCTTGAGAAAGCCCCGTTCGTGGTAATGAAGATCGCTGCCCTGGAAGTTCAAGAGCCGCGTGCAGTAATTTAGTTTGAACCACCTTCAAGACTTCCCTGCCGGTAAGAAGGTTAAAGCTGCTGCCGTCGCGACACCCGCCAAAACTG
>NW_018219870.1:90362-90968 GCF_001263595.1 Phalaenopsis equestris
GGACCGAGAATTTTACCCATTATCCCTGAAGTCATAGAAAGAAAGACAAGACGATTACCAGACATTGTAGCCGGTCTGCACCACGGGGAGCATACCTTCCCTCGACATACCGATGTATCTACTAAGACGCCTCGTCCTGAGGCATCATCGTCAAAGAAGAAGAAGGTATGGGTACCCAAGGTTGCTGCACCGATACAGTTCAGTGAGCCTGCAAGACAGGAAGCAAAACCAGTGCCTGAAATATCTGACATCGTCGCGACAATAGCCAGTGAGATGGAGGAAGGATATCAACCAAGGTCCTTCAGATCTTAAAGCATTCAAGGACGCGATAATTGAAGAAAAAGCTGAGAAACTCAGGATTGAGATTTCTGAGTTGGCTCGAGAACACAGAGTTTCCGTCGATAGTGACAATGAGGATTTTGATTACAATGATTACTTGGAGGAAGATTTCATGGCTGTCCACGTGATTGAAACCAGAGCTACCACATCTGTGCGCGAGGTTCAACCTCACATTGAAGAGAACGCTGTAGATGAGCTGCGTAGGGTTATCCTCCTCAGGGATGAACAAGTTGTTCTACTGGAGAAAAGAATAGAAGAAATGACTGC
>NW_018219870.1:91808-92241 GCF_001263595.1 Phalaenopsis equestris
AAAAAAAAAGGAACCCCAGCCGATAAAGATATATGCAGAAGAGCTTCACCAGTCTTCATCGTAGTACTCTCAGAAACAGAGCACTCAATCCAATCAACGACCGTCTCAGGAGGGATCACCTCGAACAGCGAGTAAAAGAATATCCATGTTAGAGCGACAGAAAGTTCTGTATTCCTTTAAGGATTAGGCCATACCTAAAATATTCAAAAGCTTGATGAAGAAACCAGAATTCAAACTGCCTGATCCAAAGAAACCCGAAGAGGTGGATAAGAAGAATGAACCAAATTATTGCCTGTACCACCGGTTGCTTGGGCACACTACAGACAAGTGGTTCATTTTTAAAGACATGCTCGAGAAGAACCTCAAGGAAGAGAATATAACAATCCTGGCGGAGTATTTGAGAGAACCTGAAAAAGCTGAAAAAGGTTCCGTA
>NW_018219870.1:92257-92604 GCF_001263595.1 Phalaenopsis equestris
TTTCAACAGAGTCAATCTCCCCAATTGATCCATATGTCATTAAGAGAAGTATAGCATTAACTACAAAGCGAATCGAAATGGCGTAGAGCTGAACATCTAAAAGATTATTCAGAAACAAGCATCTACAAATATCGAAGAAGGATGGAATAAGGTATGGAGCAGTTCATCTAAGAAGATACTGAGCAAGCTACAGTCTGCATCAAAACAAGCCTCCATTCAGAGTCTGCAGTATACCGAGCCCGAGATGAAGATTTCACCATGAGATTCAAAAAATCCGTCATCATCTAGGACAAAGAACAAGAAAAAGAAAAGCTTCACTGCCAGGACCAATAGCACGGTGGGTACGA
>NW_018219870.1:92622-94310 GCF_001263595.1 Phalaenopsis equestris
CGATAGGGGCTGCCTCTACTCTACTAGATTGGTTGTCTCGGATTTGGGGAAGAAAGTCCTCGAACCCTTGACTTTGTATGATTGTCTTTTTGTCCCTTCGGGGTCTTATGAATATAATGGTTGTGATTTTGGCTACGTTTTGACTGTTTCTGGTAATAATGTGACTGATTATAACCAAGCTAGTTGCGATCTCGATCCTCAAATTGTACTTGAGTCCGATGAACTTATTGTCAAGTCTAAAAAAGACATCAAAGATATCGCTTACGACAGCACCAATAACGAAGAGCCAACTCTTGAGACTCATGGTGCACCACTTGCCATCAACTTAGATCTCACCAACGAAGAGTAAAAGACGCCAGATAATTCAACAATGATATCTCAAGAAGAAGAAGTCACAGAAGTCAACTTAAGAAGCGGGAAAGTGTTACCACCAAGAACAGCTCCAGCAGACAAACTCACCTCCGCTAGTGGAAGATCCACATAATCATGATAAAATCAGAGGATCATGCAAAGTAGACTACAATATGCTAGCTCATCTTAGGAAGTTGCCTGTCCGACTAAGCATCTGCGACGCTCTGATCCTGTCAAAAGAGATGAGAGAATCTCTGGTTACAGATTTGCTAGATCCAGAAATTTGCTTAGTTCAGTTGGCTAGCACATCCTCAGATGAAGTTTGCTTGTTGGGAGAACAGTCAGGGGTAACCTTCACAGATGAAGACTTCCTGCTCGGTACCGCCGACCACAACCGTCCGCTCTACATCTCCGTCAACATTGGCAGATTTGTTTTATCCAGATTTTTAGTAGATCCTGGAGCACCTCTTAACTTGATGAGTCTATGGACGTTAGCATATTTGGACTTCGACGTTCAAGAGCTCATCCCAGATAAGATGATCTTAAGAGGATTCAATCAAAAGGGAGAAAGAGTCTTTAGATCAATTTCATTACTTATGAAGGTTGGAGAACTTGTAACAATCGTTAAATTTCACATCATAGATGCCGAGACTTCTTTTAACGCTCTATTAGGTCGAACGTGGATTCATGAGCATAACATGGTTCCATCATCCCTACATCAGTGCATTAAATACAGGAAAGATGGTCAAGAAAATTGCATCAAGGGAGACCTACAACCGTTTTCAGTGCATGAAGTTGGTATCCATGAAGATGCTGCCTACTACGTGCCTCTAAACGCGCCCCCAAAGAAAATTGTCTTCTCGCGTGAAATTTTGACATAGAAAGATAAAGATTCATAGGGATCACAAGAAGAAGGCCTTACAACTCTGTTTCCACAACCTTCTACCACTCCCTTACAACGAGTTGGTGGAGGTTCTTCTAGTTCAAGCACCCGAGGTCGAGGCCGGGGACGTGGACGAGGAAAGATCAATTTAATTGTTGAACGGAATATGCCAACTATCAACATTAGTGATGAAGACAGTTCTGAAGATGAACTAATAATGACAAAACAGAAGAAACCTCAGTACAAGATATCCTTAGAAGATACAGAGAGGAATGAATATGAAACAAGTATGATCGGATAAAGCACTAAGTAGATATTATGACCCTCACTACAATTCTCCCTCAAAAGGTAGAGAGTTTAGGGGTCAAGGAAGTCCGTAGTGTTGGTTCAAAGCCGATCAAATTTTACCGCGCTTCTACCTCTACTGAGCTTGAAAAACATGTAAATTTGGATG
>NW_018219870.1:95552-96562 GCF_001263595.1 Phalaenopsis equestris
GGGAAGTTGGCATATCTGAGATGCTTTATTTCTAATCTCTCAGGTAGGTGTCAGCCTTTCTCGGCATTAATTAAAAAGGACGCCAAATTTATTTGGGAAGAGAAATGTCAGCGGGCCTTTGAGGATGTTAAACAATATTTAATGAAACCTGCTATTTTGACAGTCCCTATCCCAGAAAAACCGTTGATACTTTATACCGCGGCTTTGGATGACTCTCTTGGAGCCCTCTTAGCCCAAGTCAATGAGGAGGGAAAAGAAAATGCTCTCTACTACTTGAGTCGTCGTCTAATATCGACGAAGGTAAGGTATCAACCTATTGAGAAACATTGTCTGACATTAATTTTTGCCACTCAAAAGCTTAGACATTACATGCTTTCTCATAAGATCACCCTAATTTCGAAAGTTAATCCATTGCAATATTTGATGACCCTCCGACCAACACTCTTCGGACGTTTAGCAAGATGGTCAATGTTCTTATTACAATTTCATATAACTTTTATGCCCCTCCGTGCTATCAAGGGAAAGATACTAGCAGACTTTCTCGCTGCACACCCACTGCCAGCTGGGTCCTCTCTCAACGACGAGTTACCATTTTCCAGTGCGCAACGCTGGGAAATGTACTTCAATGGTGTCTCATCAGTTAGGAAAGACAAGGGATCAAACACAGTTATACCAGGCAAGGTAGGAAATGGTTTGATCTTTATCACGTCGGATAAGGGTATGTTGAAGTTTTCGTACCACATGACGGAGCCATGTACCAACAATGGAGCAAAATATGAAGCCTTAATCACCAGATTGGAGTTGGCGATTTCAGTGGATATAACGAACATTGTGAATATTTCCATTTATGGTGACTCTCAACTTGTCATCCAGCAAGTCGTCGGACAATACATAATTCTAAAATCAAAAAACCAAGGTTAGCAGATTTGGATCCTTTTTTTTTTTTTCTCGGTGAAATCAATATCTCCATTTGCTCTTGTACGAATTCTACCGGATTCCTCGGGGAGATA
>NW_018219870.1:96655-96999 GCF_001263595.1 Phalaenopsis equestris
AGTCACGGTGCAAGGAAGTCTTGTCTTGTCTCGAAGCGACTTCGAAAATCTACACAAAACTGGAAAAGAAGAAACCGTGAATACAGTTGCGGACATCAACAAAGATTGGCGCAAGCCATAAATATAATATTTGCATATTGGAAAGCTACCGGAAGATAAGTCTGAGGCACATCACATTACAAAAAGGGCTATGTCATATGCCTTGGTTGGTGATGTCCTCTACCAATGATCGTTCGACCAGATGTGGTTACAATGCCTAAGCAAAGCCAAAGCCTAAAATATCGTCAAAGAGGTACAAGACGGATTTTGTGGCACTCACCAGTCAGGTGAAGATCAAAAGACTT
>NW_018219870.1:97240-103558 GCF_001263595.1 Phalaenopsis equestris
TAAATGGGCGGAAGTACTGTTACGTGAGGTTACGGCACAACACGTCCTTCAATTTTTCAAAAGCCAAATTGTCTACCGTTTTGGAGTACCGCGAAGAATAATCTCTGACAATGGGACAGCTTTTAAAAGCACAAAGATCAACAATTTCGTCAGATGACATGGGATAGATTGGAGATGCTCTACAATTTACTATCCCAGAGAAAATGGTCTGGCTGAAGCTTTTAACAAGACACTGGTACAGAGTTTGAAGAAAACACTAGATGAAAATAAAAGGCATTGGCATAACAAGCTATTAGAAGCTCTGTGGGCCTACCAGACGACATTCAGGACTCCCACTCAGTGTACACCTTATATGCTCGTGTACGGGACCGAGGCCGTGTTATCGCTAGAAATCCAGACACCATCTCTCAGAGTCGTCGTTGCCAACCAACTTACCACAGAAGAAGGCGCAAAACTCAGGCTTAAAGAACTGGAGAGTCTCAAGGTAAAACGATTGGAAGCACAGCGCAACATTTGTAGCTCTACCAAGAAAAGATCGTACAAGCCCATGAGAAATTGGTTCGCCCAAGGACATTCAAAATTGGTGACCTCGTACTTGTGCTCAAAAGACGTATTCTTGCTCACCGCAAAATAGGTGGCAAATTCAAGCCAACTTGGGAGGGACAATTTGTCGTTGAGAAGGTTTATACAGGAGGAGCCTACCGGTTAGTGGACTTCCGGGGTGAAAGACCCATGTTATCAATAAATGGAAGATACCTGAAAACCTATTACGCAGCCTGATGTCGCCTGCCTCTGCTTGTCCTTGTTTGCTTTGAAACTTTGAAACCTTGATTATTTTAGGGTTATCTATATGGCCATATGTCTATGACCGGGTCCAAATTTTGTAATTAACCTCATATATAATGAAAATTTTCAGAAAATTTTTGAACTTCACGCATTCTCTTTTCTACTTTTGGATTTTAAAAAATTCATTAAATTAAAACAATACTCACACATAAAATGAGTAATCCTTTTCACCAAAACAAACTAAAATTTACTTTAATGGATACTCTGTTTTGTTCCTGTTCATGCCAAACTTCGGCCCACTGACGTTTCTTTTTGTCGTCTGCAGAAAAAAATGTCAGGACAGAGGCTGATCTTTGCCTTCCAGGACGGCTGGAACCTTGCACTCAATGAAGAGATGTCGCCACAAGGAGGTATCATAGATTTCGACATGGATTTCAACCAGATTGATATGGACTATGATGGCCCTCTAATGGGCGTAGTCAGCAATGAAGAAAAGAATGGAATAACTTCACTGTTAAGGGTGACCACTCAAGACGATGTGTCACGTAAGGGTAAAAACGTGATAGCAGAACAAGATCTGATGGTGGGGCCCAGCCGACTTCCCTCCATGATAGCTACTCCAGCAAGGGGCTTAATAGCTGTCCACAGTGAACAAATACCAAATACTCCACTCCGCAGAACGCAATAAAGAAATGCAAGCTGAAAGAAACAGAGAGCCTTTCTGCGACAGGAGCGCAAGCGCCAAAGAAATGTAAGCGGTTTTCTCACCCTCATCCCTGAGGGACATATCTACGATCCAGAGCTGAGAGAAACTTCTGCCAGCCTGCCTACTATAGATGAAGAATCAGGATTTCTGAGAGAATCAAATGCACACCTGGTACAGCACCAGTCGCGGGTGCATTTGTAGAATGCCCGGACTGCAACGTTTTACATCTACAGCGTTACAGTACCTTAGAAGAATACACTGCAAGAACCAACGAGTCTCAGACTCTAGATTCCATGGCAAATGAGCCTTATGTCCCACTGGGGACGGATCAACGCGCACCGCGGAGCCCAGGATCATACATCCCGCTTGAGGCTGAATCTCATATTTCGGATCGGCCAGCATCGGCTTGGATTCCCGGTTTGGATTCCCGCCGAGGCCCGAAAGAAGGAATGTCCTAGACTGCTTCCAGCTCCCGGTATGGTGGAATATTACAAAATAAGCAAGGTAAACAAAAGAGATTTTGAGTTCTATGAAAAGGTTCAAGGAAAATTTATCAACATATTGGAAGGTCTGGAGCTGTATACTAGGGTTTTCTCTGAAACTGATGAAAGAAGCATCCTTGACTGCATCTTTGATTTGAGAGATAGAGGTCGAGCGGGCCTTCTCATGGAAAGAACGTACTCCGAGCCGAAGAAATGGATGCGGGGAAAGGGAAGAATCACCATCCAGTGCGGATGTTGCTACAATTTTACAAACGATAGACAGAGGAATCCTCTTGGGATCCTCAGATACGACCAGGTGGATCTGTTATCCCCGATGATAAAGTGGATGATAAAGAGAATGCTCAAGTGGAATATCCTACCCGCCACTTGCATTTCTAACAGTTGCATCATCAATATTTATGAAGAAGGTGACTGCATTCCCCCGCACATTGACCATCTTGACTTTGTGAGGCCTTTTTGCATGGTCTCATTCATGAGTAAGAGAAATATTCTGTTTGGAAAAGAAATCAATGTAATCGGCCCTGGTGAATTCAGAGGAGCTGTGGAAATTCCTCTCCCAGTTGGTTCAGTACTTGTTCTCAAGGGCAACGGTGCAGACGTGGCCAAGCACTGCATACCAGGAGTACGACACCGTAGGGTGTCCGTGACCTTTCGCAGGATGGATGACAGTAAGATACCATATGGATTCCAACAAGACCCGGAGTTGGAGGAACTGTTTCCTTACGAGCTATGAGAAGGTTGTACCTCTGAATACATGTGAAGGGAACTCTTATCCTGGAGAATGACTCAGAAGGTCTGCTTGATCAAGAGCTCGATATACCAAGCGCAGAGGACTCACTTGCTTTATTTTAACAAGCATTACATGTATCTGATGTAATCAGTCTATTATGTACTCAAATCTTGAGAAGACTATCAATGCATTTCAGCATGTATTACATGATCTACTCTCTTTGAGGCATTAGCCTATATTTGATCTGTAGTATCTTTATTGAAGCAGATTAATGGAAATTTCTCTCAGGTTGTGCCTTTTTGTCAATTGCCTTTTTGTACGAGGGATGAAAGTCGCGAACCATGCAATGGTTCAGAGTTCCAATGAAGAAAGAACGAAATGATAAATTTTCAACAATAAATAAAACAGAAATAAAAGATAATTGAAATAAAAGAACACGAATAAAAGACAATCATAAATGAGTGAATAACAAAATAAATTTCTTTTTAAATCAACCAATTAAAATTAAAACTTTAAAAATGCATTTTTGAAAATTAAATTGTCATAAAAAAATAAGAAAATAAAACAAACCTGTTGAGACAAACCTGTTGAGTGAACCTGTTGAGTGGATACTTCCGTTTTTGAAATTTTCTACCCTTTGTGCGCGCAGCACAACCGTCGTTATCTACACTAACTCTCTACACATCCGGAGATCTACACATCCCCGCGGAATTTCACATTCTGCACAAAATCTCACAAAGTTTCACAAATTTTTTTTCTCACCAATGTCAATTTTCATAAATTCTACTAGTTACCCACGAATTCGAAACGCGATATTCTAGAGGTTAAGGATTCACATCCGATTCCGCGTTGCTTTGGGAGCCCATCCTATTGCAATCTTTCAAATAAAATTCTAGAGGTTGAGGATTCACATCCGATTTCACGTTGCATTAGGAGCCCATCCTATTGCAATCTTTTAAATCAAATTCTAGAGGTTGAGGATTCACATCCGATTCCGTGTTGCTTTAGGAACCCCTCCTATCGCAATCTTTCGAATCAAATTCAAAGATATTCTTGAGGTTGAGGAAATAAGCCCTTCAATTAATTCAAGACATCCTATTCTCACTTTTGAATCAGTCCTACATTGCTGATTCATTACATTCTAGGTTGGTCCTTACATTCCGACATCCTCTTTAGAGAATTGACCCACATTTCAATTCTCACTTTTGAATCAGTCCTACATTGCTGATTCATTACATTCGGATCTACATTGCTGATTCATTACATTCGAGGTCGGTCCTTACATTCTGACACCCTCTTTTGAGAATTGACCCACATTTCAATTATCACATTTGAATCAGTTCTACATTGCTGATTCATTACGTTTGAGGTCGGTCCTTACATTCCGACACTTTCTTTTGAGAATTGACCTACATTTTAATTCTCATTTCCGAATCAGTCCTACATTTCTGATTCTCTAAGTTTGAGGTCGGTCCTTACATTCCGACACTTGCTTTTGAGAATTGACCTACATTTCAATTCTCATTTCTGAATCAGTCCTACATTTCTGATTCTTTACGTTTGAGGTCGAACCTTACATTCCCACACTTTCTTTTGAGAACTGACCTACATTTCAATTCTCATTTCTGAATCAGTCCCACATTTCTGATTCTTTACATTTGAGGTTGTACCTTACATTCTGACACTTTCTTTTGAGAATTGACTTACATTTCAACTCCCATTTCTGAATCAGTCCTACATTTTCGATTCTCTACGTTTGAGGCCGGACCTTACATTCCGACACTTTCTTTTGAGAATTGACTTACATTTCAATTCTCATTTCTGAATCAGTCCTACATTTCTAATTTATTACATTCGAGGTCGGTCCTTACATTCCGACACCTTTGGAGAATTGACCTACATTTCAACTCTCATTTTCTAATCAATCCTACATTTTTCATTCATTATATTCAGGGTAGGTCCTTACACTCTGACTCTCTCCCTCTCTCCATCTTTTGAGTTGATATTTGAATCTCAATTCCTACCTCGGGGTCAACACTTACATTTTGACTCCCATCCTTTGGAAATCTTTGAAATTTTATAACTCAAAATTCACTCTCCAATCCCCAGCAAGAGTCTCTACTCCTTGATTTCAATCAGGCGATCACCTGTTAATTCCCTAGCAAAAATAAATCACACACACAACTCTACACATACTTCTGGGTCTGCTGACTTAGGAGTTTGTATTGGTTTTTGTTGATTTTGTTGGTCAAAGCCAATACGCACGGTGTGCTTGCCCAGCACACCACACCTATTGGGAGTCCATTTGTTGACCTCATTTTTGGTTAAGGTTTAGTTTTTCCTCTTTAGTAGCCTAGGGTCTAGCCATAGGAATTTTCTTGTTGACTATTCCTAGATAACTAGACATGGAACCCTCACCATTAGAAATTCCACCCTCTTCTCCACTCAACTTGAAGTTCCACATGTTGCTCTCAACCTGTAAATGCTTAGTAGGTGGGGTCACTGTGGGGGAAACTCAAGATGAGTCACCCTTCGGATTGCTGGACCTTAGGGTTGACCTTGGGTGTTGTTCTGGAGCTAAGACACTCACTACACTTATTTGTGCCCACAATCACTCACAACCCTGAAATCAAATTTCTAGCCTAGAGCCCTTGATCTTTTGGGATACTCATGTAGATGGTCCCCTAAACCTACTAGCCCTAGGGCTATGGTTTGGCTAAGACCACTATGTAGAGGACCCAAAATGGGGTTTCCTTTGGTCCATGGCTTATTGGTGATGATTGGTACCTCAACTCTGCCAAAATACTCATCTTGGCCTTTTACCCCTAAAACACCCCCTAATTACCAAAATACCCCTCTTTGACCCAAAATCCCAAAAATTCCAAAAATTCCTAGAAAATTATAATAAATCCAAAATATTCACAATTTCATTTCTCTTAATTAATCTAAGACCCAATTTAGCCAATTAAACCACCTTTAACCAAAATCCCCAAATTGCCCTTTAAAGACCCAAATTTCCCCAAATCCAACTCAAATGTCCATCAATTTGATCTAAATTGACCCAAATTTCAATCTTGAACTCAAATTAACTTTTGAGATGACGAAACTACACCCAATTCCAAGCTCAATTGGTGCATGATTTGAGCCCAATTTTGATTTGGGTCAAAACCCCAATTTTGACCATATGACTTAATCTCACCAAATTGAACCCCATAGTCTAGTCAATTGGCCTCAATTAATGTTTCAAAATCTTTATAACATTCATATACATCAAAATCAACCATCAATTGACCTTGATTAAGTTTCAAATCCATTTGATTTTGGCCTAAATCCAAAATTCCCAAATTTAGCCCCAAATTGGCTAAGTCCCCAAATTTCACCCAATTTCCAAATTGACATACAATTCTTATTGAAAACTCTTCATGAGGTCCCTATTGACCATTTACAACAATCAATTTGGACTTAGCCCAAGGCTAACCCAAGCTAGACCCAAGCCTAGCCCAACATGACCAAATTGATTAAAGTTAAAAATTCCCTCAAATTGACCCTCCAATTGAGCTCAAAACCACTTCCATCCTTCACCAAAGTTGTTC
>NW_018219870.1:104455-106269 GCF_001263595.1 Phalaenopsis equestris
TCCACATTCCACCAAACTTCAATTACTTGTGCCCACACCTTCACAAGAGTGAAAGAAGCCAAAGCCCCATCAAATCCCCCTTCCATAGAGCCTCTACCATAGCTCTAGACCAACACCCAAATTCGGCCATGATCGAATTCAAGACCAGGGACTCAATCCCTAGCCACCTTGGACCCTAACGAACGTGCCGACCACCTCTGATCAAAGCCTCCCTCCTCATAGCAAAGGTATAAAACTCCTACTCCTCCCGAGCTTATTTTGATTCCTCATTTACATAAGCTTGATTTCATGGCATCTCAACCGTATGGATGTGTTCGTCTCACTTAAAAGATTCCATAAAATCAAACCCGAAGTGATTTGGTTGAGTCTAGGCCAAGATCTTAAGGTTTTAGTGTGGACGGGCACGGGATCATTCTATCGGGGACGATGATGGTGGTCAAGCGTGTATCAATTGGACGGGGGAGATCGAGTCAGACAGTGCTTCGAGACATGAACAGCGGGGCGAGGCAGAAACACGCTACGTGGACGACAACATCCAACCAGAGTGTGCCACGTTTGCCTTCAGAGCTGCCTAGGATCTAGTCAGCACGCGCTGTTTAAATAGTTAAATAAGACTTTTTCCTATTTATTTAAATACCCCTAACTTAGAAAATCAATAACTTTGTGTAGAAAAATCACAAAACTTTGTGTAGAAAGAAAATCAATAACTTTGTGTAGAAAAATCACAAAAATAAAATAAAAATAGCCTCTTGCTAAGTGAAGAGAGGAGAATAATGTAGAATATTTTTTTGTCCATTTGATGCATAAAAATTTTTTAATTAAAAAAATACTATTTAGAATCATTTGATTCTCCATGCATATTGACACATCACCTTGGCTTGAAATTTTGACATGTTGTAGTCTCTGTTAAGAGAAACATCCTCTGATTTTTCTAAAGTCAGATGAAGTTTCTATACAGAGATCCATATTTTTCAAGTTATTTCACATTATTTCCTTGAAATAATCATGGAAATTAGCATATTGATTATAAAATCCTAAGAAAATTTTGAAAGGTCCACCATGACTAGGGAACCCTTTGGAAATAATTTCATGAGTCAAGTCATTTAAAATGTCCTTAAATTTTACAAACACTAAATCATTAAGATAATTAATCTTGGAAATTTTAAATATTTAAATGACTTGATTTTTTATCTCCACTGTGATTTATGATCTAGAGAACTCATCATAAAAATTTCAAAATATTTTGAGTTAATTTGACAACTTAAATTGATTTTTAAAGAGAAATACCACACTTAACACTTAAATGATTTTTTTAAAAATCAAAATATAACTAAAAAAATTATGAAACTTTGTTTTTTGAGTTCTCTGTGATCAGGGGTATTTTTAGGGATATTTTATATATGAAAATTACTTTTTTAAGTTCTCCGTGATCAGGGATATTTTATAAAAATAAAATAATATTTAGTATTTAAATAATTATTTTGGCCTATTTTAAGTATTTAAATAATTAAAAATTCATAAAAATCATAAAAATAATAAAACTCATGTAAATATTCTAAATTGTTTCTTGATCACTTAGGAACAATCAAAATATTTTTCCTGATTTTCTAAATATAGATATTGAATTTTAAAGCTTAAAAATAACTTTTAAAAGGCTAAAAATAAGTTTTCACTAAAATAATTCCAATAAATCAAATAAAAATAAAAAAATATATAAAATTTGGTCCTCTGAGTTCTTTGACCTTAGGGAGATTTTTCAAAAATATAAAACTTAATTTTCACCACTTAAAATATTTTATTTTTATTAAATAACC
>NW_018219870.1:106766-107429 GCF_001263595.1 Phalaenopsis equestris
TAAAAATTTCAAAGTCATTTGAATTGAATTTGACAAATTATGAGGTATTAGAGCCTTAGGGGCAAATGTGTAATTTTGGAAACCTCGCCTTAATTAACACTTAGGCCTAATTCAAGGAGGGAAAATGGGTAACCTCTGATCTTAATCAATTTAATTGATGTTTGAAATATAAAGGGGTTAATTGGTAGACACCAATCTCACTTTCTTAATTAAGATTAATAAATTTCTAAGTTATTAAAATTTGGAAGATTATTAAAAATGAATGATCTTGGACTTAGGGGTATGACTTTTGAAGTCAATAACTAATCAATTTAATACCCCTATTTTGATTTTCAAATAGAATCCAAATCATGAATCATGACCACTTAAAACTTAACCCTTTTCAAAACTAATTAAGACAATCACTTAGGCCTTAAGGGCTTAGTGGGGACTTAGGCTAAATCAAAAATTGACTAAAAATGGATTAGAGAAATAAACATAATCATATCGAACATCCTTGAAACACCACTAAGCCCAATTAGGATTAAAATTTGGCTAAGTGTTCAAATTACACTAACTTGCCCCTTTAAGGATTTTCGCCCATATAATTTTCAAAATTAAATGATAAATGATAATTACCCATTTCTTAGGGATAATTGAGACATCAATGTTCACTGAGCATTA
>NW_018219870.1:107516-107849 GCF_001263595.1 Phalaenopsis equestris
CTAAAACCATCAGGATAGCCACATAACCATAACCAAAACCAAAATTAAAAATCAACCAAGATAAATTTCACCGCCACAACATTCAAAATTTAATCATAAACATCACACAAAATCACAACTTCAATTAAATTAAGATGTCTCTATCGGATGATCAGGAATCCCTCGGAGGAGGTAACCTATGGTTGCTAACGAGGCTCCCCACGGTTTAAATGAAATTATGGAACTCATTAAGTTTGGTTTGATAAGTTCGTTTGGACTAAGTGAGCCCAATAGAAAATAGTGATGTCGGAACGAGGGAACCGTGAGATCTTGACCGGTGTCGCTCTAATCAAC
>NW_018219870.1:108769-138172 GCF_001263595.1 Phalaenopsis equestris
TATAGGGGCTTGCCCTTATAGGAAGCATGTCCGAATCCAGCTTAATATAAACCCTATTTAATCCTTTATATTAAATAGGGGAACTTGTTGGCAAATACAAAGGTTTTGCAGACCAAACAGACGTCATACTTTCCTTAGTTTATTTGAAAGAGCCTCATCCTCAATTCTTGTGTTTATCCTTCAGGATAGATACAGGATTTGAGGTACAGTGCTCTTTCATTTTTAAACTATGAAAAATATGGGGTCAGTTTGATTTCATACTTCAACGTCCTTCCAAAGTTGGCAACGGGATTTCGATTCCGGCGACCGACAGCTTGTTACGGGCAACTCCCCACAAACCATCCCCGAAATAATGCCGACAGAGTGCAAGTATGTACCTTAAGCCCTAGACCCCCTAAGGCCCAGCAGTCCTAAGGTGACTCTCCTTGAGTTCCCCCATAATGACCCCACCTACTAAGTTCTAGAGGTTAGGACAATTATGTGGAACTTCAAGTTGAGTAAAGAGGAGTATAAAATTTCTAATAGTGAGGGCTCCTTGTCTAGTTTTCTAAGAATAGTCAATAGGAAAGTCCTATGGCCAGACCTTAGGCTGCTAAAGAGGAAAAACTAAATCTCAACCAAAAGTAAGGTCAACAATGTCAACACAATTTTTTAAAGTAAAAAAGAAATCTTTAAATTATTCTCATCCTATAGGATTAATTCCCAAATACAAGAAGAAAAAAGGTAACTACTCAGAATTCATGGAGGATAAACAAAAACACATATTTTGTATTGAAATCTAAGTCTTATAAGAAAAACTTAAACACAAATACAAAGTACCTTATTTTTTCTCACCAACACAAATTCTAGAGTCTCCTTGAAGATTTCTCCAAACTCTTACTCTTACGGACACAAAATACACTTAAAATCACACTTAAACACGAAAGTAAAACTTAGTAAAGCCTTCAAATACTACTACAA
This sequence comes from Phalaenopsis equestris, assembly GCF_001263595.1. NCBI lineage: Eukaryota > Viridiplantae > Streptophyta > Magnoliopsida > Asparagales > Orchidaceae > Phalaenopsis > Phalaenopsis equestris. The sequence continues at coordinate 109,730 of NW_018219870.1, forward strand.
GTCCTCCTTTTCATTGTTAGTTGGGAATATCTATCAGGTTGATTTTTTTTTTGAAAAATAAATTTTAGAATTAATTTAATACATATAGATAAAGTTGATTTTGGAAAATTAGTTTGTTAATTTTGAAAAATAATGTTTCAATTTTAAAAATGTGATACCAAATCGATCTGATATATATAAAAGTTTATATCATCAAGCATAATACCCCAAATGTTGCATCTATTCCAAGGAATAAATACTATTCCTGCTAATGATGCTTGATTAAATAAATTAAAGGATTTATGACATTCGTTTGGTCTGCGAAACTATTTTTTTTAAGTGGACAAGTTTCTCTATATAATATGGAAGATTAGATAGGATTTTTACTAACCTGGGTTCCAATGTTCCTTATAGAGGTATGCTCCCATAGTTAATTACATCTTGAGGCATCGAGGTCACTTAAGAATACTTTCGATTAAGAATAGTGGTTTTGCACTCAAGAATTCTAAAGTACTTGGTTTTCAAGACTAAACATTAGAAGTTCAAAAGGGATTGGATCAAGTAGGAATAGTTATTTTGGGAATCCAAATGAATGAAAGGTAGGAAATGTCATGGATCTAGGAAACACTGGTAACTTCCTAAGCTATCCTATTGCTTGGCTGTGATTTAGAAATGTTATTAGTTAATGTTTCATCCAACCAATTTTATCATTTTAGGGCTTACATTTGTATGACATGGTCATACAAATATCCTAGAAGATAAGAGAGTTTATCTCATAACGAACGACAACCTCGTAACCTAAAATGAGTTAGAGCTTAAATTGTATGACATGATTGTGCAAATGCCTAAAGATAGGTTGTGGATTTATGTCACACTAGATAGGCTACCTCAAAATGTTGTGGATTGTTATTTAATTCAAGAAATTTTTGATGTTATAAATCCGGTTACTCTCTCGAAGTTATTCTTCTATTCATTCTCGTCATATTGCCCACAGTATTAGCTCCAAGCTCCTCATTGAAGTGATAGCTTTAGTTATACTAGTTTTAAAGTTTTATAGTTTTCAAGTCAAATTTTTTTGTTCTTCAAGTATTATGGCGGGGGGAGGGGGGTGGTTAAGGTTATGGCAACACTAGTTAGGATCCCACGATTCTCTCATTCTGGTACTACTATTTTCTTTTGATTTTACTTTGTCTAAATTAGTTGTTAAGCTCATTTAAACTAGGCAGATCTCCTTAGCATTCGTGGTTTACCTCATTCGAGGGACTCCCATAAATTCAAAAGGATGTATTATGTTTGTTTGTTATTTTTTGAAAATGTTGTTTAAGTTTAATTTTGTCAAGGTTTATCATAATTTTTAAAACTGTTATTTTGGTCTTCTTTGAAAAGAATGTCAACCAAACATGCATAAATATTAAAGCGATTACAACTTGTAGAAATAAAATGACAATAAATAAACTGTAAATGTGTACCTGTCATTTTTTCCCAGCTTCCGCTGAAATGTTAGCATGCATAATCAAGATTCATCCAAATTCAATGGATCTTCTACATAACCATTAGTGACGCCTAAACGCAAGGCTTTTTGTTCTTTGGTGCTTAGGTACCAGATGCTGGCGTGTAGAAACAGGATCAAAATTGGCCATTTTGCTTCATTTGGCTCATATTTGCTCCATTGTTTTTTATTTGCTACACTTACTCCATTTAATGTACCCACAACCAAAAACATCAAAAATACCTTTCATTAAAGCCCAATATTATTAAAAATATTCATTCAATGTACAAATAAAAGCAACATATTTTAAGCATGTCAATTTTGAAGTGAATTTCTATTTTGTAAATGAAAATTAGACTTTGTATTAGAGGATATAGTGTAAATGCGTATACATACTAAATATTTCCTTTTAAGAATATATTTTTAGGTGTACAGTTAATTGCATAAGGGGCTGCAGTGGAGGGAATGATTAATTCTATGATTTACTTTTTTGTTGGGAATAAAATTCAAAACTATTATATCTGTAAAAGGGTTGGAGTAGCTAAAGTTGTAGATAATATTAGAAAGAGATATCAAAAAGTCTAAATAAACTTGCAAAATTACATTCTAAATACGAAATAATGATTATTACTTAAAGATTGATTGATTTTATATTTGACTAAGAAAGAAGGCGTATCAAAATAAAAGCCCCAAGCTTCGAGCCAAAGAATTAGATCAAATTTCCTTAGCTGGCAACAGTTAAGCCTGAAATTAGAAAACTAGCAGCCTACTAAGGCTATTAGTGTTGTTGAAGATCGATAATCGTTAAACCCTTATCTATATTTTATCTTTAACCTAATCTTTCACTATAGCTACACCAACTCTTTCAAGAGTCGATTTCTTCCACAATTTCTCCACAAATGTAAAGGCAATGACCCACATAAGTTTTCTCATCTCAACAACATCACTTAGTAGATTACTTTCAAACCTCTAAACAAATTTTAAGTAGGGAGTGTTTCATTAGATGTAAGATTTTTCATTTCTTTCATCAAGGAGAAATCAAATTTCCATTGCAAAAAAGGAAGTTAGATTTCCCATTGTCTGAAGAATTGAATACTTTTACATCTTATGAAATACTTCATTCTTGCATATAATTTTGTGGCATGTAAGTAATCTAGTTAAATGTTGTGGAGGAAAGGATGCTTAGATTTTTTATTGGTTTCTCAATTGGAGACAAATTATGAAGTAAATATATTTATGAGAGGGTTTGTGTATCTACGGGGGCATACACTATTAGAGAGAGATGTCATAATTGATTGGGAGTAAATGTTGATCGCTTAATGATATTTGACAGAACTAACATTACAAAGATGTCAAATTATCCGACCTAGAGCCGAGATGATATAGGTTCCAAATAAATTTGTTCCAAAAATTTTTCTCATAGTTCTTCATGTTTATTTTAATCTAGTTTCATGTATGAGGCAAAATTACAATCAAATTTTGAGTGATTATCATATTTTGAGCTAATATCACATCCTTACACTAAAGTAACATCCTACATAAGAAATACTTTTCTAGACTTACCAATCTTAAGATATGATAATTCCATATTCATAGTATTTATTAAATCCTATTCAATGTAAATACAGCTTGCAAACCAAACAACCCCTTAAACAAAAGGCCAACATTACACAACATAGAGCATTCATGATCTCACCATCATCTTATAAAATTTTTTCTCTAACTCTAAGATGTATATTCTATCACATAATAGGCCAGCTACATTCCTCCACCTTTATTAACAAACTTAAATTCTACAAATAACATCCCCATCTATATCCAAACCAACGCATAGTTCAGCACAGTAATTTTTCTAATGTATCATATATATATCTCAAAGATGGAAAGTACATCATGCTGTGACCCAAGATATCTATTAAGTTCACACTTTTTAAGGATTTGATCACCAATATTTATAACTCTGCCACTAGAGCTACTACTACTGAAATTACATTTCATGTATTTTACATATGAATTTAGTTTTATGTATGCAAATAATTTTTAATGAAAAAATTTGGGGTTTTACATTTAAGCATGTATAATGTCATCATATTTAAATAATTTGGCTTAGGGTTCTTCAAAATAAACGAAAAATCAAAAACTTTAGAAGCTTCAAAGAGGAAGAAAGGAAGACTGAAATCCTTAAAAGATCTATAGGTACAAGGCAAATCAAGCAAGACTGAAATAAGAAACAGGGAGACAAAACATAACAACAAAAACTATAAAAGAAAGGAAAACCATCAAACAAACCACCGAAGCTAAGAGAAGAAGAGTAATCAACTAGAACTCAGAACTTACTGATACACCTAAAATATATAGACTTTTTATACACATTATTATACCTATTTTTGGGATATTACAGTTTAATGAAAGGTATTTGTGTATCTTTCTTTTAGATACAATTAAATCGATGAAAAATTGTAAGACGAGTGAAAAAGGGTCAAATTTGGAGCAAAAATGAACTGAGGCCCCTAAGCGCACAAGACTGGCGCTTATGCACTAGTTATACAGAGAGGGCCGCGCCTAAGTGCTGGTACCCCGTGCTTAAGCGGAAGAAGTAGTTATTTGATGATTCTTTAAATTTAGACAAATTCTTGAAGTGGTGTTTAAGGAAACCCCTGGTAAAAACGTGGGAAATATCCCATGGACACGAAAATTCAATCAATTGGCCTTTGAAAGGAGGAAACTTCTAGAAGATTCATTGAATGAAAACACATTCTGAAGAAACGCCAAGACAACCCTTGGATTTTTATTAAAGAATACTTAGATCATCAAAGGAGGGAGCTAATCCACATCAAGCAGCCATCATTTATCCAAGTAACCACCACTGCCGCCGCCCGCCGCCGCCGTCCACCACTTTTATTTTATTTTAAGTTTTAGTTTGTATTATAAGTGAAGGAAAAGAATTGAAATGAACTTTAAGACATTTGATGGAGAGGATTTAAGATAAGTGTTTATCTTTGTGACTACATTTGATTTTAATTTAGATTTTTTGTATGTGTGCATGATTCATACTTTTAAACTCATGTGTGTTTGTGTTTTCTTCATGGATTCTGAGTTGTTTTCCTTATCATTTTCTTTAAAAGTGATAAGTGATTAAGTGTTGAAAAAAAGTTACGTGAAGTATTAGACTTCAATGTTGGAAGAAGTTATGTTGATTTGAAACCTTGTACTTCATTTGCTTCTTGATTTGGTCAACTAAGATGTTAATACCTGTTGTGAGAACATGTAATATTCAAGATTGTATTGTCTCGGTCAAAAAATGTTAAGAATCACATATTAATTTCATGGATGAGAATGTAGTTTTTGGAGTTGAGTGCAAATAAATATGAAAATAAACTTTCATGGGTGTAAAATTATAGGACTTTAGAGTGACTAGCTACAACCCCCCAACTTGATTTATAGTTTTAAGTTTTGATTCAAGATGTTAGCCCTCAGGTCGAGGGAGAAGAAGGAACTCTAAAGTGAGAGCTAAAATCTTCCCTACCTAATCGGTCTGTAAAACTATTCAAACTATAGATTAGTCAATGTTCTTTATAGAATCTCTAGTAAGCGTAAAGAATATTTTTGCTCCAGTTTGGCACAACACATTTAGAATACTTTCACAAAAGAATTTTTATACTTCCTACTGATTCATGAGAAGGAAAAAAGATATTTTAGTTATATTGCCTTCATCCTGCATATATTTAAGTAAGTTAATTACTTTCTTACTTTATTTTCAATTATAAAAAATTATAAAAAAAATTGAATTTTCATTCCTATTATTTTTCATTCCTATTATAACATCTCCTATTATAACATCTTAAGTTTGAGTAAGAATATTTTGCTTAGTAGGAATATTGTTATCTAAACTTTCTAATTTTCAAAAGTGCATATTATCGATTTTCCTTATGGGTTCAATATTTGAGGCTTGATCCAAACGTCTTATATTACTTGACAACGATACAAATACTTGCGAAATATCCCATATTTAAAATATTATAACTATATTATCCTTTGCTTCATAGTTAATAATTTACCTAGCTTTTGCTTTGGATCAAGTTTTTGACTTTGTTGTAAAATAGGAATAATTATTAAGGAAATTAAGCATATAATCACACACATCCCAATAAACATCTATATCAAAGAATCGACACCAAGTTTTGGGCACCATTATCGGGGAAAATTACAAAATGTTCTAAAGTGGTTTTTAGAAAGCAAAATTTCTATTTTTATAAGGTCTTATTTAGACTTTAAGATTTATTATAGGAGTACGGTAGTGCTGTTTATATATTAAGTTCTTGTTTGTGTCTTTTTATTTTTTATTTTTTATTTGAAATGTTTTATAGTAATGGATGCATAGTTCAGGTTCCACAGGACTTATGCCTTATAAATTTGAATTAGAAAGAACTATTAGAAAAATTAAAAAATTAAAATTTACTAAAAAATTTCAAGAAATGGCAAATCGAAATAATAAAGAACCTGAAGAGTTTAGACCTTTGAGAGATTATGCAAACCCTATGGTGGATGGACTTCATTGTAGTATTCAAAAACCCACAATAGTGGCTAATTAATTTGAGCTTAAATCCTCTTTTATCCAAATGGTATCAAATAATTAGTTCGGGGGAGCACCAACTGAATATCCAAATTTACATCTTTCCAATTTCTAGAATTTTGTGCTACATTTAAGTATAATGGTGTATAAGACTTAAATTATTTTCTTTCTCACCGAGGAATAAAGCTAAGATATGGTTACATTTGTAATTCACAGTTTTTAATGGTAGAAAATATTTAGCCAATTATTTAAATATTACATCTTTTTTGCCAATTTGAAGGGGAATCTATTATTGAAGAATGAGAACTATTTAAAGAACTCTTAAGGAAGTGTCCACACCATTCTATACCATCTTGGTTAGTAATTCAAACTTTTTACAATGGATAAGTTGGATCTCCTAAATCTATTATCGATGCCGCTGCTGGTGGTTCATTGATGTCAAAACCATTTAATTTAACTTATGTTTTAATTAAAGAAATGGCAATAAATAATTTTCAATGGCCTTCCAAAAGGATAAATCTTAAGAAAGTAGCCAATATTCATGAAATTGATGCTCTTTCCATCTTAGCAAATCAACTTGCTGCAATTTTAAGGAGGTTAGACCAATTTAGAATGAATTTTTCTCAACCAACTTCCATGATTGAAGAGATTTCATCAGGCCAAATGGTAGAAAACTTGCATGCCATAAATAATAATCAGAATAACCCATATTCAAACAATTATAACCCAGGTTGGAGGAACCATCCCAAGGAACCATCCCAACTTTCATCCCAACTTTAATTGGAATAACACTTTGGGTGGTAATAATTATCAATGGCATAACAACCAAGTAAACCCATTGGGAAACTATAACAACCAAGGGAATAGTAATTATAGACTTACTTACCCTCAGGGTTTTAACAGTAATCCACAATTTAAGGAGAAGAATTTATCTATAGAAGTAGTGGTGTTATAAATTGGAAATCAGTTACAAAGTCAAGGAGCTACAAATAGAAATAATGAGAGTCAGTTAGGACAAATAGCAAATTCATTAAGTAATAGATCCTAAGGAACACTTTCTAGTAGTACTAAAGTAAATCTAAAAGACCAAAATAAAGTGCAAGTAAAAGCCGTTCAACTTAGAAGTGGAGGAGAATTTGACGATAGAGTTAAAAAATAAACTGAAGTAGAGAGAGAAGAAATTGAAGAACCAAAAGAGGACGCTCTGAAAGGTTTAGAGAGACCTATTTCTCCACTTAAAGTTGACTTGGAAAAACCACCACCTCCATTTCTTCATAGGCTCTGATAATAAAAGTTGGATAAACAATTATCATAATTTTTGGAATTTGTTATGAAGCTTACCATTAATATTCCATTTGTTGAAGTCTTAGAACAAATGTCAAGCTATGTGAAGTTTATGAAGGATATTCTTAACAGGAAAAGGAAGTTTGAAGATAATGAAACTATTGCACTTAGTCAAGATTACAGTGGTATAATTCAGAAAAGGCTTCCTGAATAACTTAAAGATCGTGGTAGCTTCACAATTCCATGAGCAATAGGAGACATATTTTACGGGAAAATTTTATGTGATATAGGTGCAAGCATCAACCTTATGCCATTATCAATATTTAAAATATTGGGATTAGGAGAAATAACCCCTACTACTACAACTCTGCAGTTAGCAGATCATTCGATAACCTATCTTAAAATATTCTAAAGGAGTTGTAGAAGATGTCTTAGTGAAAGTGGATCAGTTTATCCTTCCTGTTGATTTTGTTGTGCTACATATGAAGGAAGATAAGAAGATACTTATCATTTTTGGGAGACCTTTCCTAGATACAGAAAGAGTAATGATAGATGTGCAGAAAAGAAAATTAACTATGAGCGTTAATGATCAAACAATTACTTTTAATATTTCCAAATCAATGAAATACCTTGCAAAAGGTAAAGATGGTGAATGTCATATAATGGATGTGATAAGATATTTAAGTGAATGTCATTTCAAAGCAATCTATGAAGAGAAAACTAAAATGAAAGATTTGGAACACAAGCAAGAAGAGGAATTAGATCAATATGATGAATTATATAAGGAATATTCAAATTATATTCGAGAAATTTTTGAAGTTTTGGACACGACAGAAAAAATAAATCTTTTCATCCATCAATTTAAAAACCTCTTGATCATGAGTTAAAGTTTCTTCCTGAACATTTGAAGTATGCCTTTTTAGGTGATTTCTAAACATTACCTATTATAATTTCTTCCAAATTAATTATAAAAGATAAAGAGAGTTTCATGAACACTTTAAATAGTTACAAAAAAGCTTTTAGATGGACAATTGCTGATGTAAAAGAAATCAGTCCTTCAATTTGTTTGCATTGAATTCATATAGAAGAGAAGTGCAAACTCAGGGTTGATCCTCAAGGGAGATTGAATCCTGTTATGAAAGAGGTTATTAAGAAAGAAATTTTAAAGTGGTTAGATGCTAGAGTTATCTACCCTATTTTAGATAGTGCATGGGTTAGTCCAATTCATTTTGTTCCTGAGAAAGGAGGAGTGAATGTGAATTTAAATGAACATAACAAGTTAATATTAACAAGATAAGTCACAGGATGGTGAATATGCATTTATTATAGAAAATTAAATTTTGCTACTAGAAAAGATCTATTTCCACTACCCTTTCTAAATTAAATGCAGGATAGACTAGCTGAGCACAAATACTTTTATTTTCTGGATGGATATACCAATTATCACCAAATTCAAATAACTCTTAAGGATTAAGAGAAAACAACTTTTACAAGTCCTTATGGTACATTTTCCTTTAGAAGAACGCCCTTTGGTTTATGTAATCTATTTGCTACATTTCAAAGAAGTATAATGATTATTTTTTGTGACTTAATTGAAAATGGGATTGAAATTTTTTTGGATGACTTTTTAATGTTTGGAACTTCATTTGATTCATTTTTAGAATATTTATCAAAAGTTCTTAAGTGTTGTGAAGAAACAAATTTAGTCCTTAACTGGAAAAAATACCAATTTATTGTAGCAGGAGGAATAATTTTGGGAAATCAAATTTCAAAAAATGGTATGGAAGTAGACCTTGCAAAAATTCAAGTGATCATTAATTTACCTTACCCTATAAGTTTGAAAGAAATTAGGAGTTGTTTAGGACATGTTGGATTCTACAAGAAGTATTTTAATGATTTTTTAAAAATTGCTAAGCCTCTAGGCCATTTATTTGAAAAGGATGTGATTTTTAATTTTTATAAAGAGTGCCTAGAAGCTTTTAAATTATTAAAAGAAATATTAGTCACTGCACCAATTGTAGATTCACCAAATTGGGAAAAACCTTTTGAATTAATGTGTGATGATAGTGATTATTCTATTAGAGTTGTTTAAGGACAGAAACATGATAAAATTTTCAAGGTTATCTACTATGCTGACAAAACTTTTAATGAAGCTTAAATTAATTATACCACAACTGAGAAAGAGTTACTAGCTGTAGTATAAGCTTTTGATAAATGTAGATCATACTTAATTGGAACTAAATGTATTCTGGATACAAATCATTCTCCTATTAAGCATTTAACGAAAAAGAAGGATGTGAAATCAAAACTTGTAAGATGGATTCTTCTTTTGAAAGAATTTGACTTTGAAATGGTAGATAAGAGAGGAGCTGAGAATCAAATTGCTTATCATTTGTACATGCTTGAATTAGAGAATCCACTCTATTTTGAAAAAGATATTAAGGAACATTTTCCAGATGAAGAATTGTCATTTTTAATGAGTGGTGTATTCCTTGGGATGCCGACATTTTGAATTTCATTGTTAGTGACATTATAGCCTATAGAACGACATACCAATAGAAGAGAAAATTTTTATTTGAAGCCAACACTTATTTTTGGGATGATCCATTTTTATATCAACAAGGAAAGGATCTTATTATTAAAAAATGTGTGCTTTTAGAAGAAACTTATGAAATTATCAAAAATGTCATAATTTTGATTTTGGGTGACATTTTGGTATTGATAAAACAACATATAAAATTTTACAATCTAGATTTTATTGGCCTACAATATTTACAGATGTTAACGCTTATATTAAAACTTGTGATTGATGTCAACAAGTATGCAATATTTTTAGGAGGAATGAGATGCCCCTCAATTATGTGTTAGAAGTTGAGATATTTTTTGTTTGAGAATTAGATTTCATGGTACCATTTATACCATCTTTCAAGAATTTATATATATTGTTAACAATAGATTATGCATCCAAATGGATAAAAGTTGTTGCTTTACCGCAATGTGAGGCTCAAAGTATTGTAAAGTTTGTAAGAATGAACCTATTTTGTTGATTTAGGATGTTAAGAGTAATTATAACTAATTGGTGAAGTCATTTCAGAAATGCAATAATGTAGAAGTTATTAAAAAAATATCATATTAACCATAGAATCACTACTGCTTATCATCCTCAAATAAGTGGTTTGGTTGAATTATCCAATCGTGAAATTAAAACAATATTGGAAAAATCTGTAAATCCAACCAAAATGGATTGGTCAGTTAAACTTCACTATGCCTTGTGGGCTTATAGGGTTGCATACAAAACTCCTATAGGGATGCCCCCATAAAGGCTAATAGTTGAGAAAGTGTGTCACTTACCTTTTGAAGTTGAGTATAAAGCATATTGGGCTATAAAAGAATTTAGTTACAATTTAAAGGATGTTGGTGATAAAATGCTATTTCAATTGAATGTGCTTGAAGAGATAAGGAATGAATCTTATGAAAGTGCTAAGATTTACAAAGAAACGATGAAGATGGGCATGATGGAAGGATTCTGACTAAAAATTTTCAGCCAGTGCAACAAGTTTTGCTTTATAATGCAAGGTTAAGATTATTTTTAGGTAAACATAAGTCCAGGTGGATGGACCTATTTGTTGTGATGAAATTTTATCATTATGAAGTTGTGGATATGAAAGATCCTAAGACTGACATAATATTCAAAGTGAACGGTCTCAAGTTGAAATCCTACTTTTTAGGTGACCAACTTAAATTAATCAATTTTATGATGTTGGGTCAACCAAAATAAGCACTGGTTACGTCGGGCAGATGATGTTAAACCAAGAGCTCTGTCGGTGGCAACCCAAAGTTATCTGTGTGTTTGATCTATTGTTATGTTGTTTTCCTTGATTTAGAAATATTTGATAGTATTTTGAGATATAATGAGTTAGTTATTATTCAAAGACCTTAAAAGATGATATATGCATGTTAGAATGAGTATTTGGACGTTAAGTTGACCTGTGCTAAATTGAGCACCTGCGCTTATGCACGATAGTTAAAAAAATGTGTGAATTTTTGTTTCTAAAAGTTTTAACCTGTGATTTGGTTGGCTTTAATGTGGGAGAGCAGTTCTAGGACGTGCATAAGAGTTATAATAGAGTTTAAAGCCTACAAATAGAAGGGTTATGTAAGGATTTTTATCACAATTCAATTCTAACCCTAAATCATATGTGAAAAGTGAGAGTTTTGGAAAGATGTCATCTTGGGAGAGTGATTTGAAGAAAAAAATGGGAGGCAATGAAAAATAAGTTTATTAGTCAGAGTGTGCAAGAGTTATATAACGCTTTCCTAGCAGTTAATATTGAAGGAATAGTGGAGAAAATCTTTAAAATTGAGGCTAATGTGGCTTCTATTGAAGTAAAAGTGATGGAAGTTAACGCACATCCAAATCATATGGGATGGAAACTTAAGATGCAGTCTAGTCATACCAGCTTTATAGAAGAAGCGGACGAGGCTATGTATTTGAAGAACAATTGGATTGAAGAAGATTCAACTAGAGTTATTAATCAACATCCATTATTTCAAATTTACATTCCAAATGCTAGAGAAGAGACTAATAATCGGCCAAGATTCATTCCACTGAATGGAGAATGAAATTAATTTTGTGATTTAGTTTTTGTGTTTAGTGTTTGCTTGTTAATGTTAACTGTGTTTAGTATGTTATCAATGTGTTGATTATCTAGTGATTGTGTTTAGTAATTTTCTCATCTAAGACTATTTGGATGGAGAATCTATGTATTAAAAATGTTTGTAATCGTTCGTAAATGAATATAAGTGTTTTTTTGTGTAAAATTTTGTGTTATTTCGCGTTGAATCGAACTAGTTAAGATGGGTGAATCTTGAATAAGAGGAGAGTTGAAAGGGAAGAAAATAGTTATTAAAGAGTTGAGATTATGTAGGGCTGGTTGACTTAGGCTAAGAGTCATTTCACTTAAATCAAAAAAATCAAAATTTGTGCACTAGCGCCTAAGCACCAAGACCCCGTGTTTAAGCATTGGTTCACATAAAATGGTGCGCGAATGGCTTTTAAGTAACGATTCGGTCTGAAAGCACCATTTTTGTACCTCTCCTTCATCTTCTCCCTCAGTTTTCGTGCTTTTGAAGTTAGGGAACACCTATTTTGGAGTTTTCTTGGAGGTTTGGAGCAAAAATTACTTGATTTGATTTCCTTGAGGTAAGAGCTTCACTTCTATGTAGAAATTTGTTCATTTTCACCATGTATTTTGAGTACCTTCTTGAGCTACCCGAAAATCACTATTCATGGTGAAAATTTGAGAAAAATCTATGGAAAATAGATGGATTTGGTAGTTTAAGCTTTTAGGAGTTAATTTTAATGATTTTGAGTTGAATTTGCAATTTATTGTGAATTTTATATAACTTTTTAGAAATGGAACCAAGAATAACGAGGAGTAAGGTAAAGTCCCAATTCGATTCAAGCAAGTTTGTTAGTGCTAGAGCTAAGGATCGATACAGGAATGCACTACAATCGAGGAATTTGTTTCCTAAGCATTGTTTTAAAAGTCCGGGAGGAGCTATATAAGATATGATTGTTCGCCGTCAGTGGGAGTGGTTCTATTATTTTTCTACCGTAGTAGTGATTTCTGTGGTGCGGAGTTCTATGCCAATCTCTCTAAAACTAAAGAATGAGTCATGGTGAGAAGAAAGTCAGTACCTTTTTCACCTGAGGTAATAAATCAGTTTTATCATATGCTCCAGAGAACTTTTATTTTTTATTTGAACTATAGTCCTACTGAGGAGGAGCTAGATGAGATCATTTCATCTTTGATTGCTAGGAGAGGGCTTTGGAAAATTACAAATGAAAGGAGAGTTAAAGTTTCCACTCCGAAGTTGGATGCCACTATAAAGACATGGCGTTATTTCATTTTTGCTCGTCTGCTGCCTACCAATCATCTTAGTGAAGTGGCCAGTGATCGATCAACTTTGAACTATTGTATCTAGCTGTTCAAGCCTATCAACATTAGAGCTTTGATTTATAATGTTATTATCAGTTTTTTCATCGCCGCTACTACTGCAGCTTTGGAATTTGCATCTTTGATCTTTTCTTTATGGTAGCAAGCTGGACTTAGATTTGATAACTGGGAAGAGATCTTGCAACCTCTTAAGCCCATTACCAGTGTGAATATGAAATCTTATTCACATCATTCCATTTTTAGCTAGAGAGGAGGGAGGAGGATTTTCTAGAGGAGGATTTTCTAGTAGTTCTGCTGCTTCGACATCTCACAATTCCACTTCACGTGCTTATACATCACAAGGTCAGACTTCTGGATCTGATTCTCAGTCATAATTATTGGAGAGGATTTTGAATAACTTTAACTACACTGTAGATATGGTATTAAATTTAGAAATTTTTGCAGTGAATATGGATGGATACATAAGGAGACATAGTGATTTTGAGGAGGAATACAACTCAGCTATGGAGAACCTCAAGAGAGGTAACCAAGATGTAGTTTTTTCTCAATATCCAAGATACCCACCATATGAACCTGCATCTACTTAGCATAGTGATGAGAGTGATGCAGAGGATGTGGATGATTACATTAGATTTATAGTTTTGTGTGATTTTTAGTTTATGTATTGTTGTGAACTTTTGATGGTGCAGTTATTCTGTACTTTTTGGTTGTGTTTAGAGTTGTATTTGTTGAAACTGTTAGTTTTTGTTGTGTTTTGTTTCTTTAGACTCCACTATGATGTATTCATGTTTTTGTGAGTGGTTATTATGTTTTTGTGGTAGTAATTTTGTTAATTGTGTTGTTTAGTGTATTTACTTAATCTGCGCTGAACTTAATTATGGATTTAAAGAAGGTTTAGAATATAGCTAACTTGTCACTGAAAAGTTGTATGTTTAAAATTTTCAATTTACTACCATATATTTTTCTTTATGTTATGTTTATTAGTGTGTTTGTTTGTTTTTATGTTATACTCTACTGCATAGAAGTCCAATGATTCTTTATATGTTAAGTAAATTAAAATTTGAACAATTTATTTTTTACACTTGTTTTTTATTTTTTTACTTACATATTTATGATATAAAAATTCCTGCAAGCATATTATTTTTAGTTTTCATTCTGCCAATATTTGTATGTGCGACTAAAATTTTTTATTCAATTAAAAATATAAGTTTGGTGGAGGGATGAAAGATTTTCTAAAAGCTTGAAATTTATTCTCAAATATATTTCAAATAAATTTAATTTTGATTTAAATAAAAATGATCACGTATGTGAAGTTATATTAGGGAAGTAAAATTTTGATTATAAAAATGAGTAAGAGAATTTAGTTAAAATTTATAGTAATGAAGAAAAACTTAAAGTAATTTTTTTTTAGTGCGGAAAATGCTAAGTATAGCGTAACTATCTTTAACATGGAAAATTTTATTTTTGAAAAAAAATAGAAGAGTTAGACTTTTATTTTCAAAGCTTAATTTTTTTTATTGAAAGTAAGTTTTAAAACTATTATTATGTTTCTAGGTAAAGGAAATATATCAACCCTTTTCTTTAGGAAAGGAAAAGTGGAATTCAAAATCATTAAAGGACTTTCCAGATATAGTAATCCATGGTTAAAAATGAAAAAGGAATAAAATGAAAAGAAAAAGAGAAAAGAAAATAAAATAAAAATTGAAAAAGGGAGGAGAAGCTTGAGGATTAGTGCCTAATCAAAAATTTGTTCCACATCTGATCTTTCTAAAGTATACGAATATAATAACTCTTAAGCTTAAGGATATAATATGGTAAGTAAAATTATGCTTAGTAAAATTTTTTAAGAGGAGAAGATAGACTGCCTAAACTCTATATTTGGAGAATCTACAATATTTTTGAATTAGATGGAAACTCATATTTTCATATTTCTTAACATTAAAGATCGCTAAACTCTAAGTTGGTCTCATTTATTAATAATTTTTCTAAATTGGACTACAATATTTCTACATCAAAATTTTTGTAACTCCTAAAGAAACTCATATACATCATCTGCTTATTTAGTTTTTAAAGATTGAAGGGTTACTTGAGGACAAGTAACAATTCAAGTTTGGGGGGGGGGGGGGTGGTGATCCCTTAAAAATAAAATATATAAACTTTTTATACACATTTTTATACTTATTTTGAGTTTTGAGATATTGTGCTTTAATGAAAAGTATTTGTGTGTTTTTCTTTCACCTACAATCAAATGGATGAAAATTTATAAAAGGAGTGAAAAAGGGTTAAATTTGGAGCAAAAAGAAAGAAGGTGCAAAAATGAATTAAGGCGCCTAAGCGCATAAGACTGGCGCTTACGTGCCAGTTATACAGAAAAGGCCACGCCTGAGCCCCAGGTACTCCGTGCTTAAGCACCAGAAGTAGTTATTTTAAGATTCATTGAATTTAGTAAAAAATTTGAAGAGGTGTTTGAAGCATCCCTTTGTAAAAATGTGGGAAATAGCCCATGAACATGAAAATTCATTCAATTGGCTTTTGAAAGAAGGCAACTTCTCGAGGATTCGTTGAATGGAGACACATTTTGAAGAGACCACAAGGCACCCCTAAGATTTTTATTAAAGAAGACTTGGATCATCAAAGGAGGGAGCCAATACATATCAAACAACCATCATCCATCTAAGTAACCTCCGCAGCCGTCGCCCATCACTACCGCCGCCATCGGCCACTTTTGTTTTATTTTAAGTTTTAGTTTGTAGTGTGAGTGAAGGAAGAGGATTCAAAGGAACTTCAGGATATTTGGTGGAGAGAAAATATTTGTGATTGCATTTGGTTTTAATTTAGATTTCTTTTTTGTGTGCATGATTTCTACTTTTAAACTCATGTGTGGTTGTGTTATCTCCATAGATTCTGAGTAGTTTTCTTTATCCTTTTCCTTAAAAATGACAAGTGGTTAATTGTTGAAAGGAAGTTTTGTGAAGTATTTATTAGACTTCAATGTTGGAATAGGTTGTGTTGATTTGAAAGCTTGTGCTTCATTTACTTCTTGATTTTGCCAATTAAGATGCTAATACCTGTTGTGAGAACATGTAAGATCCGAGATGGTATAGTCTCAGTCAACAAATAGTAAGAATCACATATTAGTTTCATGGATAATAATGTGGTTCTTGGGGCTGAGTGCAAATAAATAAGGAAATAAAATTTCAACGGTGTAGAATTAGAGGACTTTAGAGTGACAAGCTAAAGCCCCAATTTGGTTTATGGTTTTAAGTTTTAATATGAGATGTTAGTGGAGGGAGAAGAGGGAACTCAGAGTAAGAGCTAGAACCTTCCCTACCTAACTAGTCTTCAAAACTATTCAAACTATAGATTAGTCAATGTTTTTTATTGCATATCTTGTAAGGGTAAAAAATATTATTGCTCCTATTAGGCACTAAACATTTAGAATACTTCCACAACAGAATTTTTATACCTATTACTGATTCATGATAAGAAAAAAGATATTTTACTTATATTACATTCATCTTGTAAATATTTAGTTAAGTTAATTAGTTGCTTACTTTATTTTCAATTATTAAAAATTACAAAAAGATACGAATTTTGGTTTCTATTATAGCATCTTAAGTTTAAGTAAGAATATTTTGCTAAGTAGGAATTTTGTTATCTAAACTTTCTAACTTTCTAAAGTGCATATTGCCAGTTTTCTCTGTGGGTTTGATATTAAGGGCTTAATCCAAAAGTCTTATATTACTTGATAACGATACATATACTTGCATAGTATCCCATATTTAAAATATTATAATTGTATTCTCCTTTGCTTCATAGTGAAAAATTTACCTAGTTTTTGCATTGGATCAAGTTTTTGACTTCGTTGCAAAATAGGAATCACTATAAAGGAAATTATGTGTATAATCGCATACATCGCAATAAACATCTATATAGAAAGTTGGGATCACTTACCTATAAGAAAACATTAAAATTTTGTTCTATATTTTGAACATATAAAAATATATTCAAAACAATAAGAATTTTAATAAAGGTGAGAATTCATCAAAGCTAAAAGAAAACAATCTCAACAATCAGTGAAGATCGAGGAAGAAATGTAAGCTTACCGGAAAAAAATTAACCATCATAAAAAATGGCAACCTCAAATAGCAAATCAACTCAAAGTAAAAGCACTAATGTTTAATATGAAAAATTCAATCCAGCACAATAGAAGTATATCGATGAACAAACAATCATAGCAAACATCAAATTAGCAAAAATATCCACAGAGTATGCATTACTGAAAGAGAATAACGTCAAACAAACAAATTATAAGAATGATGTGGTAATACATCCAATTCTAAACCATATTACTCCTTCATTTTGTTTCAAGCAACAAATAATATCCCGATAACACCAAAAAAAGGAATAACCAACATGGCTAATTCAATTTCCATTTGATTTTCATGATCATAATAAATAAAGTATCAAGCTATTCAAGCTTGAGGAGATGTCTAAGAATTTATTTACAATCTTCTCCTTGAGGTAATGACGATGATGTCCACTTTCTATTGATTATGATCACAAAAATATTCTCTTTGAGGCTTTCCTTAAATAATTTCTGAAAGTAGTATTTATGTAAGATTTAAGCTTAATCAATCCAAATGGTAAAAATGCTTCTGTAAATCCTACAAGTTCTGAAATCTCACTTTTTCCTACGTTCTATCTTAAATCTGAGAGTTATCAGACATCCCCTTAATGTAAATGTAAAGTTCATCCAAACAGACACATAAGCTTGAAATCACATGAAACAAAGATGAGAAGTTTCCTTTACGAATGGTTTAAGGTAGGAGTTGACCGGAAGAAGGAGAAAATGGGATTGTTGTGTCTCTACAAGTCTCGATCTCACAGTACTTAATCCAAACTAGCTAGGGTTTGAGTGTGAAGGTGAAGCTCTTAGACGAAATCGAGAGATGGCTAAGGGAAGGACGAGGCCAAGCTTTCGGGAAGGGAAGGAAGAATCTATGACAAGCGGGAGGCAGAGCGCGAACGGGATGGGAAGACGAAAGAAAGGAAATGAGAGATTTGGGCAGGGTGAGCTAAATTAAGGCATTTACCAATGGTTTATAAGTGGTCTAAAATCCATTGATTTGTAACATTATTACCGATGAATATTTTCGTCGCTTAATAAAATAACCCATCAGGTAACACCCTATCAAATGGTGAGTTCCTAAATAACCTAAGAAAAATGATCATCGAATAATCATTATTTATAATCGACGGACCATTTTGTTAGTAATAATAAAAACCATTTACAAAAATATTATTGTAGCTAAGAGACATTATATCTCGTTGGTTAATACACCGCCAAATGGTGGGTTCCTAAATAAACTACGAACAATGGTCATCGGTTAGTCATCGTTTATAACCTACAGACTATTTAGTTGGTAATAATAAAAACCATCGCAGAAATATTACTGTAGCGGAACGAGAGTATATCTTGTAGTTTAAATTTCGCTAATAATTGGCCGAATAAACTATCACTATGCCAAAGGAAATTGATACATTTTTTTGACACATATTTTGGCCGTTAATTTTACCATCGATTATACTTTTTTTCCTAGTGAGAGTAGTGAGAGTAGTTATGAGAAGTGGACGGCTAGGATGGAGGAAGGAGGGAAATAGAGTGCTATGATGGAGGAGAGAGAAATTGAATGTCGGATTGGTGATGTGGAAAAACGAGGGAGGAGAAGGCGGAATGGTGAGGTGGAAAGATGTGTTTAATCGGATGGAGGAGGTTAAGGGAGGGAATTGAGGGATATGATTGAAGGATATGGAGGGGAATTTTCGAAAAAGATAGGGTATCATTGCTAAGGTTGCTAGGGTAGTTATACCAAAATACAAGTATGGCATTTGAAAGAAAATGAAATAAGGAATCACATTGTAGAAACAATTTTGAAAAAGGTTGTCCCTGGCTCAAGTTATAGGCATTTGAAGTACATAGGTGGTTAAAAACTATTTATAAGTGGTTAGGTTATGGTTAAAATTTTGAATTCGGTTTGTTGGGTAGAAAAAATTCAAGAAATTTGGTGGTGTAAGTGGTTTTGATGAAAACAAGCTCCATGTCAAAATATTTCAAGTCAAAGTGGACCCAAAACTTTTGGAGGGAGAAAATGTTAGATTTTGAGTTATCTTTTTTAATTAATTTTAATTAAATTAATTATGCATTTTTTTAATAAGATTAACTTTAGTTGAAGTCTGCTTTCATTTTGAGTTAATTATGACCAAATTATACTTTTATTATCGATAGTATTGCTTTTCTGTTTGTTGATTATCATTAGCTCAATGAACCTCTAAATAGAGTTAGATTTAAGCATTGAGGGGCTTATTTGATAGGTTCAACAATCCTGATGCAATGATAAAGTCCATTAAAAAAAAAATGTGTCGTTGAAATTTTTTTTATATGAGATCAATTTTCATGCAAAAAAACCCTAAATATAAAATTTTACATAAAAACGGTGTCAGGTGACTACTAAACTGGTTTGTAACTTACAAAATAAAATTCAAATCACTAGATTAGTCAGTCGAGAAAATGATATTTTTAGGGTTGGTGAGATAGCATTATTCATGCATGAAAATTGAACTTAAGATTTTATCTAATAAATTGTTTCAAACAAATTTCAATCTTTTTTTGCATGGTCTTTATATGTGATATTAAGTATTATGTAATTTTCATAATGTTGTTTTGAGTTCTATAATGACCTCAGGAGGGAAAACGACAATCGCAATGTTTTGGTTGATGAAGGCTGATTTTAGTTCAACTTTAAAGTTTGATTAAAAATTAGTTCTATTTAATGTTTGATTTGGTTAATTTTAATTATTTCAAGTTAAATCTTAGCTTTATAAATTAGGGTTTGATCAAGATTCAACTCAAGTTGAATTCGATTAAATCACGAGCCAAGAAAGAAATCGACTGAGAAATGAGGTCAAAATGTGTGTGTGCTCGATCTCATACTACTCCAAAATGCTAATTCATTTATCTACGGACGTGAATCTTCTGGCACACATCACTAGTCATATTGGATATTGGCACTAATGTCTGATAATGAAATTGAAAAACCTTATATATTTATAAGAACAACAAAATCTTCTGTTGCTTTTTCTTATGCTTTATATGTGTCCAATATAAACTTATGTTCGGAATGTATGATCAAATTCATATCATATTCAATAGCTCTATACGGTTTTTTTAGTTAGAAATGAATTTAAAATATATTAATCTAAATAAGTAAAAATTAATACTTTTTAAGAGGTTATTTGAGATCTTTTTTATTAATATTATTTTATTTTGCATATGTTTTTATTTAATATAAAATATGATTGGTGTAATATAACTTAATTATTTTAAAAAATATAAATTTAATTCTAAGAAGTTTTAAAGTTTTTTTTTTAAAGAAAATCTAATTTATTTTTAAAATAAAATATAAAATGTTAATAAAAGATATAGTAAATAAATTATTTTTTATAATAAACCTAAAAATAAAATTAATCTTAAAAAGACCTAAGGTTTTTCATGCCCTCATGTTTTTTCACATTGGGTTTCATTGGTTTTATTTTGTTTTTTCTATTTTAAAAACATATAAATAATTTAATATCTTTCTTCATCAATTTAGCGTGTGGTCCTTGTCAAGAGAACATAAAACTTGTTGGAGGAACCACAGACTATAAGATGGAGGTCTACTTTTGTTTTTAATATTCTTATTATTATTTTTATATCCACTCAATAATTACAGTGCTAATTGCATTATTTAATCGTTAATACCACATTCTTGGGTCTAATCCACAAAATATGTTTTTAATACCATCACCAGTAGTTCGCCACCGCTTGCAGATGCCCCCTTCTTTGGCAGCCCTCCACCGCCGATAGCCACTCGCCGTCGCCATCTCCCCCCCGTCGCCATCTCCACTTTAGCCATTGGTCGTCTGCCGTGCCGTCTACCAGCCCACTGCCGATGACCACATATATTTTAAAATATATTATTTTCACCTATTACAAATTTTCTTTATATTCAACCAAATTAATAATAAAAATATGTCAAATAAATATCTTAATAATCTATAAATCTTTTTCATTACATTTTATTCTTATTTACACACTTTTCCTTCCCGATGAGATGAGATTTCATTCGGGACGTCTGTAAAGTTAAATGTGAGTTTTTATGTGAAAAAATAGGCTTTTTAAAGTTTCTGTAAAATTAAAAAAATAATCTTCTTATAACTATTTCAATTTTGGAAAACCATGTAAAGTCTCTCAAAAATAATTTAAAACACTAAAAATAATGACAACCAGATATATAGCAAATTTGTAAATTTAAATTACGAAAAAATGGACGCAAACGCACTCTTAGAGGTTTACTTTCCGTGAAATGATTTATTCTGAGCGAAAAATTTTATTTTAAGGCATCACAAAATAGGACGCAGACTGGCGTGAGAGCTCCGACAGACATGGACGTTGTTTTTTAGTAGAAAGGGAAACGAAATGCGTGCAATCACTGTGCTCTGATAGTGAAAAATAATGATAGATACCCTTTTTCAACTCTGAAGGAACTGTCGGTAAATAATATTTTAAGAATATTTTAGAAATTTATTAAATTGTATTTATCTATGTGCAATATTAGAGTGACATTTTATTCTAATTTATCTTTCAGCTTTTAGCTGAAAAGTTTTCGATATTCTACATCAACCTGCCTCTGAACGTATGCATCCAAATATTGCTTCGTGGTCGTTCAAATGTTGGGGAACAATTATTGTGCATCTCATAGATCCTCCATCTTCCGGAGGTCACATATTCATTCTAGCTGCTTTTCTAAATGAGAAGACGCCAATACCAATTAGCTTTCTATGTGAGCAGAAGTTACACTGCTTAGGGAGGTCAGAGCGCATTGCATTCTACAATTCTTTAAAATCAAGTCATCTACTAATTCAGCATCTCTTGAAGGATAAAATCCGACAACTATGTTGCACTCAAGACACCGAGATCAACAATTTCGTTCGAAGGTATGGGATAGATTGGCTGAACTCAGCCATCTACTATTCAAATGATAATAGTCTTGCAGTAGCCTTCAACAAGATGCTTGTCCTGATCTTGAAGATTACTCTAGATGACAAAAAGAGAAAATAACATGAATAATTATCAGAGGCACTGTGGCCTACCAAACAACTTACAGGATGTCGACACCGTCCACGCCACATGCACTGGTGTATGGATCTAAGGTTGCACTCTCGCTCGAGGTGCACCTCCCAACAATTAGAATCATAGACGTCAATAAAATAACAGATGAAGAAAATGTAAAGCACTGGTTCGAAGAACTTGATTGTTTTGAAGGCAAGTATCTAAGGGCTCAACAAAGTCAGGAAATATATCAAGCCAAGATGATTCAAGCACATGATGAGTTGGTTCGGCTACGAACTTTTTAAGTTGGTAACTTTATGTTCGTGTTGTGAAGTCCTATTCTTACACGCCACAAGTTAGGAGGCAAATTTGAACAGACAGGAAGAACCTTATGCTGTTGAAGAGCTATAATCTCGAGGATCCTATGATATTATTGATTTCCAATCATAAATGTTTATGATCAACGAACAATATTTAATGAAAAATTGTACAACATGACATTTTTAAGAGCAAATTTAAAAATAAAATGACTTTTTTTTTAAACCATGATGTTGCAGTTGTTTGTAACTGTATCCCAAGTTAATATAAAGTCAAATTAGAAAGAGTAAAATTAGAAGAAGTTAAATGCATAATTCTTATAAAACATAAAATAAATAAAATTTCATGGTTGGGTCTTTTTGAAATCTCTTTCTTAGAGCTTAAAATTCTTCCTTTGAATCTGATCTCCTCTTTTATAAATTATAATAAATTAAACAAAAATTTTGATAAATAAGATAAATACCCTACATAAAATTTTTAAATATTTAATTATAAGTGCTTAGTTCATACAACTCAGTGGAATGACATTCTGCCTGTTTTGTATAAAATAAAGTTGAATGTATGGCTAGTCTTACCTTTCGCAGTAGCATTAATCTTGGAATAGAAAAAAAGTGTGTTGAGTGTCTCAATCAATCACTTTGACCTTGGCTTCATGCAAGTTGAGTTACTCTACAAAAGAGCAATACTAAGTATAGTCATGCTGGATAAGTCAAAAGGGAGAAGCAAGTACTCGACTTCAGAGCCTAAGAAGGAAAGAGCTTAAAGAGAAAGCTAGATAAGATTTTCAAGGAAAAGTTTGAAGTCATAGACAACCAAGAGGTCGAGACAATGAGGATCAAGCCAATGATTGCTACTACCACTTAACAGCTAGTTGACAATCCTGTTGTCAATAAAGCTAAAGATGGGATTGACAATGACATAGAAGTGAAACAAGAACCAAAATCTAAAGAAGTCCCATGAAAAAGAAGAGTAAGAGAAGAGACAACAATGAGTGGTTCTAGCAGATGAAGAACTATATACCCCAAAGTATGAGTTTCCAGAGTAAAATCCTTCAGATGTCTATCTCAGAAGAGCATGAAAGGATTAAAAACAAAGTATTTATAGTCGAGCCACGCGTACCTTAATTCTTCCAACCATATGTACCGTATTTCATCATGCTCCGCCACATTGTCTTTGAGGCAGAACTGGAATGTTTTAAAAAGGCATAGCGACAGAGTTTTGAATATTTCCAACAAGTGTATGGTTGATACATCAATATTCTTAAGGGTTTGGAGCTGTATGCAAAGGTTTTTTTAGAATAAAAACAAGAGAAAATAATTAAATGCATATTTAGAAAGCATGATAAAGGTAAAGTGGGCTATCAAATGAATAGAATTTATTTAAAGTTGAGGAAGTGAAAAGGAGGCGACGATAGAATTACCATCGAGGATGGTTGCTGCTATAACTTTACTATGGACAAAGATGGAAATTCCCAAGGATTATTATGCATGAAAAACTTGATCTTATGTTCTTGATAATAAAGAAATAAACTAACAAATGTTACACATGTTGTTTGTTTACTGTATTCTGAATAGTTGTATCATCATTATCTATGAGGAAGGGGATTATATTCTACCTCATATCGATCACCATGGCTTTTTGAGGTGCATGGTCTTGTTTTTCAGCTAATGCAACATAATGCTTGAGACATAGCCTCAATTCATTAGAACTGAAAAATTCGAGGGATCGATGGAGATTCCATTACTAGTGGGATCTGTTCTGATATTGAATAGAAAGGGAGGTTTTTTTAGGAAATAAAATCCATTAAATTAAGAAGTGATTAAAAAAAACGGGGCCTTTAGATTAAAAAGGTTAAGATTATCCCCATTTAGTAAAAAGCTAATGGATGGGGAGTGACTAAAAAAAATCTGCCTAAACAAAGAACCAGCCTTAGCAAGAAAATAATTAGGTATATTTGGTTCTATGAAGCCATTTTTTCCATCTGATATGAAATCCATGATTTTCTATCACATTATCCTTAAATGTTGTTTTAATATGCTAATGGGTAGCAAGGACACAAGTGAGACAATGCCATAAAGTGAAAGAATCCATATCAATGATAATCATAAACCAACCAACAATAGTAGCAAATTTGGCAGCAAGTATCGCTTCAACTTCCGAAATTATCAATGAATTAGCAGTGGATGGAGAGGAGAAAATAGCAAGCAATTTACCATTTAAATATCTATATACAACACCAATACCAACAGTTTTTGTTTGAAGCTCCCATCAACATTACTTTTCACCCACTATTTATATAATTTGATCCATCCTTTCAGTTTTGAATATGGTTCTTCTTTCTATTGTGCGTTGGTCTAAATATATTAAGCTTGGCCATCTCATCTAGAAAATAAGCTTTAACTTTGGGAAAACTAACAATCTTAAAGATATAGGTTAGTATGTTGTTAATAATAGTCTTCTAACTGTCCATTTGGACTTCATATTTGATGTTGTTCCTAGTTATCCATAACAACCAATAAGCTATACATGGTAGAAAAATGATGACAAGATTTTATTGAGTAAATGACTCTTCCTGCAATATAAAACCATAATCATATTGTGAAATCACTCAAAATGAATATGAAGTCCAAGAACTCAATAACATTGGACAAAACATGAGAGGCATCCTACAATAAAACAAAAATGGAGCAAATGACTCTTCCTCAGCCTTGCACAAGTGCTAGACTAAAGGAATTTTAAGTCTCTTAAGTCTAAGAACGTCTATTGTGGGGATAAAATCATGAAGCAATCTCCCATTGAAGAAGGTTATAGATGCTTTAAGAAAGGTGTTTCATAGCCATGTAACTTTAGTAGTAGGAGCATGGGTGTAAAAAGAGAGTATATAGTTTTAAAGATGGAGCAAAGATCCCTCTTGATACTGCTAATATGCAAAGTACAACAATAATTTAGATTATATTTCACTTATATTTTCTTACTTTACAACAAAACCAAAAACTTGATCCTGAAGAAAAATAAGAATTTAACTTTTAATTTATATATATTGGGATACTACACAAGTATATGTATCGTTATCAAGTAATTTAGGACTTTTTAATTAAGCTCTGAATATCGAACCCACAAGGAATTTATACAGTATGCATTTTTAGAAAACTTTCTATTTTTAAAAAGATAATTACTTAAATTGAATATATTTTGTAGTAATAAAAACTTAAATATTTTTGGTATTTTTGATATTGTATTTTTGATATTTTGACAAAATAGTAACAACTTAAAAAGATAACTAGAGTTTTGTAGATGAAAAACACTTATAAAGAAAAATATCTTTCTTCTTATCATGAATCAGTAATAAGTATAAGAATTCTGTTGTGGAAGTATGCAAATTGTGTTGTGCCAAATAGGATCAATAATATTGTTTAGCCTTACTAGAGTTGCTATAAAGAAAATTGGTTAATTTAAAGTTTGAATAATATTGAAGACCGGTTAGTTATGGAAGATAATAGCTCTCACTCTAGAGTTCCCCCTTCTCCCCCACCTTGGGGCTAACATCTTGTATTAGAGCCTAAAATTATAAATGAAATTGAGGGCACTGTCACTTTAAAGTCTTCTAACTGTACACCCTTCAATGAATATTTTCCTATTTATTTGCACTCAATCATATGAACTGCATTCTCATTCATACAACCTCATGTGATACTTATCAATTGTTAACTGAAGCAGTACCAGCCCAGTTCTTACATGTTCTCACAACAAATTTTAATGTCTGGAATGGCCAAATCAAGAAGTAAATGAAGTGCATGGATTTAAATCATCACAACTTCTTCCTACATTAATAATCAATACTCTCCACAATTTCCATCCACAATTTAATTACTTATCATTTTAGAAAGAAAGATAAAGAAAACTACTCAGAATTTATAGAGAAAACAAAACCACACTTTAGTTTAAAAGAAGAAATCATTGTCAAACCAACAATAAGTCTCAACTAAAACCAAAACTAGTTTCAAAACAAAAAGATAAAAACTTATCTCAAGTTCTCCACCAAACTCTTGAAATTCCTTTGAATCTCTTCTATTTACAATCACTCAAAATAAACTAACAAAAAAAATAAAATAAAAGTAAAAGTGGTGTCCAAAAATCTTTCCGAACAAACTCCCCAAATGCGAACTTTCAAAACTTTCCAAGTATTTTTAGGACTTTTCAAAGTCTTCTCTTCTTTCTTTTATAGTTTTCCAAGAAGTGCCTTGGAAACTCTTCAAAATATGTCTAGATTTAATGTATTTCCCTAAGAGATGCATCCTTTTATGGTAATTTTCGTCCATGGTGGTTATAACCACCTAATAAACCCATGGGTGGCTTAAAAAATGGGTGTCTCAAAAACCTCTTCAAAAAAACCGACACTTATCTGTCCGCTACTAGTAACTACCACCGGCACTTAAGCGCGGGACCTCTGGCGCTTAGGCGCGACCTTCTCTGTTTAAACGCTCCTCTGTTTAACCGGCGCTTAAGCACCAAATTTGACGCTTAGGAGCCAATACTCTTTTGCACATTTTTCACCTTTTTGCTCTAAATTTGATCATTTTTCACTCCTCCAAGCATTTTTCACCCTTTTTTACTTGTATCTGCATAAAAAACACAAAAATACCTACTATTAAAGCACAATAACTCAAAAATAGGTCTCAAAAATAGGTATACAAATGTGTCTAAAAACACTATATATTTTAGGTGTATCGAAATCCCCCAAACTTAAAATGTTACTTGTCCTCAAGTGACACTTCAATCTTTAAAAACTACATATGTATGATATGTATATGAGTTTCTTTAGGAATTATTAAAATTTTGATTTAGAAATATAGTAGTCTAAATTAGAAAAAATATTCAGTAAATGAGACCAACTTAAAGTTTAGAAATTGTTAAAGTTAAGAAAGATGAAAATATGAGTTTCTATCTAATTCAGAAATGTACTGTAGATTTTTCAAATTTAGAATTTAGTTATTTTATTATCTTCACTTAAAAATGTTCATTAAAAATAATTTTACTTACTATATTATATCTATAAGCTTAAGAGTTTCTCGAGTCTTATACTTTAAAAAGATCAAATGTAGAACCAATTTTTGATTAGGCACCTCAAGCTTCTCCTTCCTAATTTTTTTTTTCTTTTTCTTTTCTTTTTCTTTTCTTTCTTTTTTTTTTCTTTTCTTTTTCTTTTCAAGCAAGGATTACTTTGTTTGGATTGGCCTTTAATGATTTTGAACTCCACTTCTCCTTTCTTAAAGCAAAGTCGTGATACAAGTCTTTTACTTATAAATATAAAAATAGTTTTGAAAATTATTTTAATAAAAGAAATTTAAATATTAAAATAAAATTCTAAATTATCTAAATTTTTCAAAAATATAATTTTTCTTACTAAAGATAGTTACTTATATGAATCATTTTCTCATCTAAAAAGTTTTTGACATAAAATTTTTCTTGATTACTAAAAAATTTTAACTAAATTTTCTTACTCATTTCTAAAATCAAATTTTACTCCCCTAATATAACTTCATATACATAGTCAATTTTTATCTTTTCAAATCAAATTCAATTGCAGCACATTTGAGAAATAATAAAATTTTAGTTTTTAAAATGTTTTTCATCCCCCCAAATTTAAATTTTTAACAGATTAAACAGTTTAGCATCAGATATATATAAG
>NW_018219870.1:138243-146165 GCF_001263595.1 Phalaenopsis equestris
TGAAATTTAAAAATAACCTACTATCAGGAATTTTAAACCCTAATGATACAAGTATAAAACTAAAAACTTTATTAAAATTAATTTTTGATCAATTTTTTTATATTTTCATTTTAAATTAACTTGTAGAGATTCAATAGACTTCTAAATAGTGGGTATAAACATAAAAGTAAACATACACACTACTGACACCACAATCTTAACATAAAGACAAACTTGCAAACATGATAAAAGAAAAATAAAGGGTAGCAGTTTCTGAATTTCAAGTTTAAGATCTAAGCTAGCAAGATTTTCTACTTTATTACTACAAATATGAAATTAAGTTAAGTTATAAACTAACTAAATCACAGTACTAAACATAAAACAATAGTTACTACCCTAAAATTTAAAAATAAAATACTAACTACCACAAACATCATAATAACAATAAAACATAAATGTCCAAAATAACATATAGATGCAAATGTAGCAAGCTCAGACCACATAGTTTATATCATATTACAATCATAAAATAAATATCTCAGCTCTACTCTTCATCCTCAGAATCACCGCTGTAACATTTTTCTGCAGGCTCATGATCAGGATATCAAGGATATAGACGAAATTGCACTCCTGGTTTACCTCTAATCAGGCTCTACAAAGATGTGTCGAATTTCTCTTCATAACCACTCTTCCTTCTATTATAACTATTAGTATGATCTACAAAATGCTTTAATTTTTGTACCTTATCAGCGGTAAAATTGATAATTTCCAACATCTTCTGCTCTAACTCATCTTCTGCAATAACTCATCCTGAGTCGTAGTAGACTCACCTCTAGATGTAGAAGCAGGTGAAGTAGATGGTCTAGATGAAGAAGTAGCAGAGCTAGATCTAGATGTAGCAGACGTTTCCATTCCATAACTCCTGAAAAATCCTCCTCTCCAGCCAAAAATAGAATGCTCAAAATAAGTCTTCACATTCACCATCTTGATGAGCTTTATAGGTAACAAAACTTCTTCCCAACAATCATATTTAACCACAACCTGCTCGTACAAAGAAAAATCAAGGAAGCAAATCCCAAACCTGCAGTTGTAACAGCTGTAGCAGAACTGATGTTAGTCTGACAGATCAAAGCTTTGATGTTGATGAGCTTTCCCTCTTGAATACAATAGTTCAAGTTTGCTCTTTCTCTGGTCACTTCACTGAGATGATTGGTCCTTCAACTTCACTGAGATGATTGGTCGGAAGCAGACGAGCAGAAATGAAATAATGCCAGTGCCTTGAAAGTGCACATAACTTTGAAGTTGGGAAATTTAGTCTCCTCTCATTGGTAATCTTTCAAAGTCCTCTCTCAATAGTCAAGTATGAACTAATCTCGTCCAACCCCAGTTCAGTAGGACTATAATTTGCATAAAAACATAAAGTATCTTGTGGTAAATGGTAAAACAAGTTGATTACCTCTGGTAAAAAGGGTACCAACTTTCCTCGAACCATAACTTGATTGTCTTCAGCTTTAAAGAGATTTTCATAGAACTCCCTCACAACAGAAATCACCACGACAGCAGAGAAACAACAGAACTGTTCCCACTATCGACAAACAATTAAATCTTCCACTTCTCCTCCCAGATTTCTAAAACAATATTCCAGAATCAATTTTTATGACTGTAAGGCATCATTGTATCAATCTTGAGCCTTTGAACTAACAAATTTGCTCAAATCAAACGGGCTTTTTCCTCTATTCCTCTTCTTTCTTGGTTCCATTCTATATTTTTTATAAATTCCAAAAATAACTTCAAAAATCAAGTTTAAATCACTAAACTAAACTTCCAAAAGCACAAACTAAACTTCCCAAGCAATTTTCATAGATTTTTCCTCACTTTTCACCATGAATTCTAAATTTTTAAAGTTCTCCAAATGTGCTTAAAATACATGGTGTAATTCCAAAATTGTTTTATAGAAGTAAAGTTCTTACCTTAAGGAATCCGAATCTAGCAATTTTTTCTTGATTCCACCAAGAAATCTCCACTTAATGGTGTGCCCTGGCCCTTAAAATTGTGATTTTGAGAGGTATAAGACAACGAGAGGTGTTAAAAATCGCATTTTCGGACCAAAATTTTACTTTTAACCGTTCTTGAACCGGTAAGTGGCGCTTAGGTGCCTGCCTCTCGGGTTAGCTCGCGCTTAAGCGCGATATGTGGTGCTTAGGCGCCAGTACATTAATTTTGAAATCTTAAAATTTATGTAAAATGCACTATTTTCCTAAGTAAACCACCCCTAAATGGTCTCATAGCACTTAATTGACTATTTTCAACTTTCTATAACTCCTCTCTCTCTCTCTCTCAAAATTCTCCTTAATAACTGTTTCAATTTGAGGCTAAAACAACACAAAAATTTCACAAAAACAAACTTATGTTAATTCATAAACAAGTACAAATACTATTGACACTTAATTCTCACTTCAAACTGTCTCGGATGAGAAAATTTTCCTAAGTACAAAACACTTAACACACATTCACAATCAAACACATAAGTAACATAAACACTAACGCATGTCTTAAACACTGAAAACACTTAAAGAAAACAACTTTAATCACAAAAAAACAAACATAGAACTTAATTCCATTCTTCATTAGAAGGAAAAAATTCAGATCTTTCATTAGTTTCTCCTGAGGCAACTGGAATATAAAGTTGATAAAATAGACGGTGGTGACGTGCTCTGATGCAATCTTCTTCAATCCAATTTTGTTTAAGAAACATCTCCTTATTCGCTTCCTCTATATAACTAGTGTGGCTAAATTACATTTTCAATTTCCATCCAATATGCTCAATATGTGCATGAATTTCCAATACCTCAGTCTTCAGTACAGATATGGTATTTTCAATTTTGTTGATCTTCTCTGATATCCCTTCAATACTAATGACTAAAAAACCGTTATACATCTCTTGTGCACTTTTACTAATGAATTGCTTCCTCATGGACTCATCCTTCTTCTTCAAATCCATCTCCCATGAAGACATCATCTTAAAATCTCTCTCTCTTTAAGTCTTTAGGGCTTGAAATGATCTGTGGTGAAATTACTTCACTAAAGCCTTCTATTTATAGGCCTAAATTCTTTCAATAACTCCTAGACATATTTAGAAACTGCCAAGACACGTTTTTGTAAACTTCTAGGTGATTTTTCCTTCTAGATTATTAATTTTACATATGTTTTTAAACTGTCGTGCTTAAGCGCCCGATTTGGCGCTTAAGCGCCAGTGCACCTTTTTGCCCCAGTCAACACAAAGTCCAACATAAAGTCCAAATTCTCATTTTAACATATCTAAATCACCAATTTAAGTCTTAAAATCAATACTAACACATAATATTCTAAAAAATACTATCCTAATTTTCTTAATCTCACAATAAAAAATAAATAAAATAAAAACATACTGATACTTATGGGTTACCTCCCACAAAGCGCTTGGTTTTATGTCGTCAGCCCGATGTAACCAGTGCCTACTCTGGTTGACCCAACATCATTCCATCATTAAAATTATGTTGATCCCCTATAAAATAAGGTTTCAGTCTATGTCCTTTAACTTTAAATATTTTCTCAGATTTAGGATCTTTAATATCCATAGCTCCACAAGGATAAAATTTAGTCACAATAAATGGGCCCATCCACCTGGACTTAAATTTCCCTGGAAATAATCTTAACCTTGAAGAATATAGTAAAAATTGTTGCCCTAGTTGAAATATTTTAGCAAGAATCTTTTGATCATGTCACATCTTCATCTTTTCCTTATAAATCTTGGCAGTTTCATAGGACTCATTCCTTATCTCTTCAAGCTCATTTAATTATAATAATATTTTTCACAAGCAACTTTCAAATTATAGTTGAACTCTTTAATTGCCCAATATGCCTTATGCTCAAGTTCAGCTGGTAAGTGACAAGCTTTTATTAGCCTATATGGGGACATTCCTATAGGAGTTCTGTATGAAGTCCTATAAGACCACAAAGCATAGTCAAGTTTGACTGACTAATAAATTTTTGTTAGATTCACAGATTTTTCCATAATTCTTTTAATTTTTTTATTGGATAATTCAACCAAACCACTTGTCTGAGGATGATAAGTAGTAGCAATCCTATGATTTATATGATATTTATTTAATAACTTCTCCATTATGGCATTTCTAAAATGACTTCCCCCATCAGTAATGATAACTCTAGGCATCCCAAATATATAAAATATATTCGTTTTAAAAAATTTTGCAACATTTTGAGCATCACATCGAGGTAAAGCAACAACTTTTATCCATTTGGATACATAGTCCACTGCTAACAGAATATATAAATTTTTGAAAGATGGTATAAATGCTCCCATGAAATCTAAACCCCAAACATCAAATATTTCAAATTCTAGCGTATAATTGAGGGGCATCTCATTTCTTCTAAAAATATTGCCTACTCTTTGACATCTATCACAAGTTTTGATATAAGCATTAACATCTCTAAAAATTGTAGGCCAATAAAATCCAAATTATAAAATTTTGTATGTTGTTTTATCAACACCAAAATGTCCCCCAAAATTAGAATTATGACGTTTTTGGATAATCTCATAAGTTTCTTCTAATGGTACACATCTTTGAATAATCAGATCCTTTCCTTGTTTATATAAAAATGGGTCATCCAAAAAAAAGTCTTAGCTTCAGAAATAAATTTCCTCTTCTATTGGTATGTCATTCTATAGGGTATAATATCACTAAGAATAAAGTTCACAATGTCGGCATACCACAGAACATGCCACTCATTAATAGTGAAAAGTTTTTCATCTGGAAAATGTCCATTAATTTCATTTTCAAAATAGAGTGGTTTTTCTAATTCAAGCATGGACAAATGATCAACAATTTGATTTTTAATCCCCTTCCGATCTACTATTGCAAAATCAATTTCTTGTAAAAGAAGAATCCATCTTATAAGTCTAAGTTTAACATCCTTCTTTTTCATTAATACTTAATAGCAGAATGATTTGTATGACTAAACAATGAGTTTTAATTATATATGACCTACATTTATCAAAAACATATATTATTGCTAATAACTCTTTTTCAGTTGTTGTATAATTAATTTGAGTTTCATTAAGAGTTTTACTAACATAGTAAATAACTTTGAAAATTTTATCATATATTTATTCTAAAACAGGTTCTATAGCATAACCACTCGCATCACACGTTATTTTAAAAGGTTTTTCCCAGTTTGGTGAAACTATAATTGGTGCAGTGATTAATATTTCTTTTAATAACTTAAAAGCTTCTTAAAAGCTTTTAAGCATTCTAGCTTTTAAGCATTCTTCATTAAATTTAAAAACTGCATCTTTCTACATTAAATGGCACAAAGGCTTAGTAATCTTTGAAAAGTCTTTAATATATCTCCTATAGAATCCAACATATCCTAAAAAACTCCTAATTTCCCTTACATTTTTTGGATAAGGTAAATTAGTGATCACTTGAATTTTAGCAGGATCTACTTCCATACCATTTTCTAATTTTTGATGACCTATTACAATTCCTCCTGCTACCATAAATTCGCATTTTTCCCAATTAAGGACTAAATTTATTTCTTCACAGCGCTTAAGAACTTTGGATAAATGTTCTAAACATGAGTCAAATGAAGTTCCAAACACTGAGAAAATCATCCATAAAGACTTTAATCCCTTTTTCAATTAAATCACAAAAAAATGTTATCATACATCTTTGAAATGTAGCAAGTGCATTATATAAACTAAAGGGCATTCTTATAAAAGCAAAAGTACCATAAGGACTGGTAAATGTTGTTTTCTCTTATCCTCAGGAGATATTTAAATTTGGTGATAACCAATATATCCATCTAGAAAATAAAAGAATTTATTCCTAGCTAGTCTATCCAGCATTTGATCTAGAAAGGGTAAAGAAAAATGATCTTTCCTAGTGACAAGGTTTAATTTTTTATAATCAATGCATATTCCAATGCATATTCGCATATTTGTCACCCAGTAACTTATCTAATATGTATTTATTAATTATGTTCATTCATAGTTACAGTTACACCTCCTTTTTTTGGAACGCAATGAATTGGACTAACTCATGCACTATGTGAAATAGGATAGATAATTTTAGCATCTAACCACTTTAAAATTTCTTTCTCAACAATTTCTTTCATAACAGGATTTAGTCTCCTTTGTGGATTAGTCTTGGGTTTGCAGTTCTCTTTCATATGAATTCTATGCATACAAATTGAAGGACTGATTCCTTTAATATCAACAATTGTCCACCCAAAGGCTTTCTTAAAATTTTTCAGAATTTTTATCAACCTTTCTTCTTCTTCCATTGTTAATTTTGAGGAAATTATAATAGGTAAAGTAGAAGAATCTCCTAAAAAGGCATATTTTAAATGATCACGAAGTAACTTCAACTCTAGTTCTGGAGGTTTTTCAGTAGATGGACAAAATGATTTATCTTTGTCTATTGTGTCCAAAACTTCAAAACTTTCTCGAACATAGTTTGAATCTTCCTTAAAAAGATCTTCACATTGATCTAATTCCACTTCTTGCTCATGTTCCAAATATTTTTCTTCATAAGTAGTCTTGAAATGACATTCACTTAGATATATTATAACATCCATTCTAAATCATTCATCATTTGTACTGTTTGCAGGGTATTTCATTGATTATGAAATGTTAAACGTAACAGTTTGATCATTGACGTGCATTGCTAATTCCCCTTTTTTCACATCTATCATTACTCTTCCTATGGCTAGGAAATGTCTCCCCGAAATGATAGGTATCTCTTTATCTTCCTCCATATCTAGCATAATGAAATCAACAAAAAGATAAATTGATCCACTTTCAATAGGACATCTTCTATAACTCCTTTAGGGTATGTTATCGAATGATCTGCTAATAGCAGAGTTACATTATTAGGAGTTATTTCTTCTAATCCTAATATTTTAAATATTGATAATGACATAAGGTTAATGTTTACACCTAAATCACATAAAGCTTTCCCATAAAATTTGTTTCTTATTGCACATGGAATTGTGAAGCTACTAGGATCTTTAAGCTTTTCAGGAAGCTTCTTCTAAATTATTGCACTGCACTTGTCACTGAGTCCAACAGTCTCATTATCTTCAAACTTCCTTTTTCTGTTTATAATATCCTTCAAAAACTTTATATAGCTCGGCATTTGTTCTAAGGCATCAACAAATGGAATATTAATTGTAAGCTTCTTAAATATTTCCAGAAATTCTGAAAATTGCTTATCCTGGTGGCTTTTCCAAATCAATTTTCAGCAGAGAAATAGGTCTCTCAGAATCTTTTGGAGTGTCCTCTTTTGATTCTTCAATTTCTTCTCTCTCTACTTCAATTTCATTTTAAACCCGACCTTCCAACTCTCTTCCACTTATAAGTTGAACAACTTTTACTTGTTCTTTATTCTAGTCTTTTGGATTTAATTCAACATTACTAAGAGGTGTTCCTTCAGATCTATTACTTAATAAATTTGCTATTTGCCCAAGTTGATTTTTGATAATTTTAATTGTAGCTCCCTGACTTTGTAATTTATTTCCCATTTGTAACATCACTTCTTCTATAGACAACTTCTTCTCCTTAAACTGTGTTTTACTATTTAAACCTGGAGGATAAGTAGATCTATAATTATTATTCCCTTGGTTGTTCCAGTTTCCCAATGGGTTTTCTTGGTTGTTCCCCCATTGCTGATTATTACTACCCAAATTGTTATTCCAGTTAAAGTTGGGACCAACCTGGGTTATAATAATTGGAATATCGGTTATTTTCCTTATTATTTATGACATTCAAAGTTTTTAATGATGATTGAGAATCTACCATTTGGCCCAATGAATTCTCTTCAATCATTGAACAATGAATTCTCTTATTCATTCCAAATTGGTCTAACTTCCTTGAAATTGCA
>NW_018219870.1:146343-154859 GCF_001263595.1 Phalaenopsis equestris
CAATGAACCACCAGCAGCGACATCGATAATAAATCTAAGAGATCCAACTAAAACACTATAAAAAGTTTTAATTATTAACCAATTTGGTATAGCATGGTGTGGAAACTTTCTTAAGAGTTCTTTAAATCTTTCTCATGCTTCATAAATAGATTCCCCTTCAAACTAATTAAAAGATGTATTGTCATTTCTAAGCTTCGCATTTTTTTATGATAGAAAATATTTAGCAAGGAATTTTTGTGCTAAATCACCCCAAGTTCTAATAGATCCAGGTGCTAACGAATTCAACCACATCTTAGCTTTATCCCTTAGTGAGAAAGGAAATAACCTAAGTCTTATGACATCATCTGATACACCATCGTATTTAAATGTAGTGCAAAATTCTAAAAAATTGGCAAGATGTAAATTTGGATCTTCAGTTGGTGATCCCCCAAACTGATTATTTGATGCCATTTGGGTAATAGCAGTTTTAAGCTCAAATGAATTCGTCACTACAGTAGGTTTTTGAATACTAAAATGAAGTTCATCTACAGTAGGGTTGACATAATCTCTTAAAGTCTAAACTTTTGATCAATTTCGGCATTTTGATTATTTTGGTCTGTCATTTTTATAATTTATTTGGATTTTTCAAAATTTATAATTTTTTTGGTTTTTCTGATTTTTCTAGTAGTTCTTTCTAATTAAGAATCATAGGGCACTAGTCCTTCAGAACCTGAACTACGCATACACTAACATAAAATAAAATAAAATAAAATTTAAAACACACACAAAAAATAAGATACAATACTTAAAGTTTAAATAAGACTTTCTAAAAATAGAAATTTTGCTTTTGATTCCCCGACAGTGGCACTAAAAACTTGCTCCCTCTTGATACTACCAATATGAAAAGTACAACAATAATTCAGATTATATTTCACTTGTATTTTCTTACTTTACAATAAATCCAAAAACTTGATCCTAAAGAAAAATAAGAATTTAACTTTTAATTTATATATATTTGGATACTATGCAAGTATACTTATCGTTATTAAGTAATACATAACTTTTTGATTAAGACCTGAATATCGAACCCACAAAGAATTTTTACAATATGCATTTTTAGAAAACTTTCTATTTTTAAAAAGACAACTACTTAAATTTAATATATTTTGCAGTAATAAAAAATCAAATATATTTGATACTTTTTATATTTTGACAAAATAATAACAACTTAAAAAGATAACTAGAGTTTTGTAGATGAAAATCTCTTAATAAGAAAAGTATCTTTCTTCTTATCATGAATCAGTAATCATGAATCAGTAATAATGAATCAGTAATAAGTAAATGA
Source organism: Phalaenopsis equestris (assembly GCF_001263595.1). NCBI lineage: Eukaryota > Viridiplantae > Streptophyta > Magnoliopsida > Asparagales > Orchidaceae > Phalaenopsis > Phalaenopsis equestris. The sequence continues at coordinate 147,668 of NW_018219870.1, forward strand.
ATTATGTTGTGAAAGTATGCAAAATTGCGTTGTGTCAAATAAGAGCAATAATATTCTGTACCCTTACTAGAGTTACTATAAAGAACATTGACTAATTTAAAGTTTGAATAGTTCTGAAGACCGGCTAAGCAGGGCAGAGAAGATACTAGCTCTCACTCTAGAGTTCTTTCGATTCCCTCCACTTGGAGGCTAACATATCGTATGAGAACCTATGACAATAATCCAAGTTGGAGGTTTTAATCTATCACTTTAAAGTCCTCTAACTCTACACCCTTCAATGAATATTTCCCTATTTATTTGCAATCAATCATATGAACTACATTCGCTTTCATACAACCTCATGTGATTCTTTTCAATTGTTGACCGAGACAATACCAGCCCAATTTTTACATGTTCTCACAACAAATTTTAACATCTGGATTGGTCAAATGAAGAAGTAAATGAAGTGCATGGATTTAAATCATCACAACTTCTTCCAACATTAAAGATCATTACTCTCCATAATTTCTATCCACAACTTAATTACTTATAATTTTAAGAAGAAAGATAAAACAAACTACTCATAATCCATGGAGAAAACAAAATCACACTTTAGTTTAAAGGAAGAAATCATTATCAAACCAACAACAAGTCTCAACTAAAACTAAAAATAGTCTCAAAACAAAAATATAAAAACTTATCTCAAGTTCTCCACCAAACTCTTGAAGGTCCTTTGAATCTCTTCTCTTTACAATCACTCAAAATAAAGTAACAAAAAAGATAAAATAAAAGTAAAAGTGGTGTCTAAAAATCTCTTCGAACTAACTCCCCAAATGAGAACTTTCAAAACCTTCCAAGTATTTTTCAGGACTCTTTTCAAAGTTCTCTCTTCTTTCTTTTATAGTTTTCCAAGAGGTGCCTAAGAAACTCTTCAAAATATGTCTAAATTTGATGTATTTCCTTAGGAGATGTATCCTTTCGTGATAATTTTCATTATGGTGGTTATAACAGACCAAATGAAAATATGTTGAGATTTTCATACCTATTTTACACTGATTTTGATGATATTTCACTTTAAAGGAAGGTTATTTTGATGTTTTGTTATAGGTATGTTGAATTATAGTCATTGGAGCAAAAAGATACAAAAAGGAGCTAGTTTAAACTGAAAAAGGATCAAAATATGAAGATTTGAACTAGGGTGCCGACGGTGAGCCCAACGGCGCCAAAGACGGGTTTTTCCTGAGAGTTTAGAAACAAATGTTCTAAAAGGCTGCCGACGGTGCCCTTGAGGCCTCCGACGGTGAGATGGTTATCTCAATAGGTGCATTGAATGTGGACAATTTTTGAGGGGATGCTTAGGCAATTCTTGAAAAATCTCTTCTATAACTTTAAGAGAAACTTTTTGCCGAAAATTGAGAGAGGGGGGAGGAAGTAGAGAGTGTGTAGAGTGTAGCGAGTTTAATTTAGGGTTAGATTATGAGAAATTCTTCAAGAGATTGTAAGAGTGGAGGGAAAGTGAGAGATTTCTTCCTCCTTGCCACTTCGAAGAAGAATTCTGTGTACTGCAAAGAAAGGAAGAAATTCAGAGGAACTTCATGGGATTTGCTTGGGGAGGAATTAAAGATAAGTGGTATTTACTTATTGTAGTTTGTATGACTTTGCTTTTATATATAAATTTTGAGTTTTGACGTATCTTCCCCATGAGTTCTGAGTAGTTTTCTCTGTCTTTCTCCTTGTCTTGAGATTTTGTGAAATGGTGATTTGAATTGGTTAAAATTGTGAAGCTTGAGAATGTTAAAGAAATTGTGATAATCTTTTCACTTCAATCTTAATTTACTTTCAATCTGGCCAATTTATTTGTTAAAATATGTTGAGTTTTACAACTAAAGTGAATATTACATCCAAGATTCAAGGAGGTCAAAGTCATTGAAAGTTGGGTGCAAATAAATAGGGAAATAAAATTATCAGGCGTAGAATTGGAGATTTTAGAGTGGCAGACTAAAATCCTCAATTCAGTCCTATCGTTTGGGTGCTGAAGTGTAGATGTTAGCCCTCAGGCGAGGGGAACGTGGGAGCTCTGAAGTGAGAGCCAGTATCCTTCCAGCCTAGCCGCAGATTCAATAAACAAACATAGGAATAGACAACGTTCTTTATGCCTGGACCAAAGGGTAAAGAATAGGCATGCTCCTATTTAGCACAATCCAATTTGAACTAATTCACTTTATCGATTCACTTTAATTTCTTGATAAGGAGAATGATGTTTTCTTATATATTGAACTTCACATTAGAAACTTTATTAGTAGAATTAGTTATTTAAGAGTTTTTAAAATTACATATTTATTTAAATTGCCTATTAGTGACAGATAAGCAATTTGAACTATATTATTGTGATTAACTATTGATTTTCTAAAAACTTAGTTTGTAGCCTCTAATATTACTCCCTGTGGGATCGATATCCAGAACTCCATTAGAGCCCTGTATTACTTGAGCGATACGTATAATTGTGTTGATTAGTGTGACTTTGTAATTATTGAATTATTTTATATACATCTTTATTGAATCTATAACCACTGTCAAGTTTTTGGTGCCGTTGTAGGGGAATTAAATCTTCTAGCAGCAATATCAAATTCTTGTATTTTTAAGCATATATAAAGTCGCTGTCAAGTTTTTGGCACCGTTGCTGAGGAGTAAACAAGAATCATAATTAGAGTAACTGACAAATTAGGACTATTAGAAAACTTTTATAGGAATTGTAACTTATTTTCATATTTAGTTAACTATTTTTCTATGTACTGATTTCAATTTTATGCTTAAGTTTGGATTTAAAAATATTATACCCTACGATTTGGAATTAGAACGCACTGTTAGAAAAATTAGAAAAGTAAGAAGAGAACCTAGAAATCTTGACACAATGGAAAACAACATGAACAATCAAGAAATAGAAAATGAACACCAACCTAGATCTCTGCGAGAATCTGTAAATCCTACAGCTGATGAAATTCACTTATCTATCCAAAATTTTGATGTAGTTGCTAATTCATTTGAGCTTAAATCTGCTATTGTCCAAATGGTAGAAAATAATCAATTCGGAGGTACACTAAATGAAGATCCTAATTTACACCTTGCTAGTTTTTTAGAACTTTGTGCTACCTTTAAATATGACAGATTTTTGAAAGATGCCGTTAGACTTAGAATTTTTCCTTTTCACTTAGGGATAATGCTAAGATGTGGTTAAATTCGTTAGCACCTTGATCTATTAGAACTTAGGGAGAACTTTCACAGAAATTTCTATCCAAATATTTCCCTCCATCCAAAACTGCTATTCTTAGAAATGACATAACATCGTTTTGTTAGATTGATGGAGAGTCGATATATGAAGCTTGGGAGAGATTTAAATATCTTCTTAGAAAGTGCCCTCATCATTCGTTCCTAGATTGGTTGATAATTCAAACTTTTTATAATGGATTAGTGGGATCACTTAGATCGATTATAGATGCTGCGGCTGATGATTCTTTCATGTCAAAACCTTTTGATGAGGCTTATTTGTTAATAGAAGAGATGGCTACCAACAATGTTCAATGGCCCTCTTAAAGGGTAAATCCTAAAAGAGTAGCTAGATCTAGCCAATTTGTGGATGTTCAACCTTCATATGAGACTTTAAATGCTATTAATAATAGACCCAACAATCCTTATTCGAACTATTATAACCCAGGTCAGAAGAATCATCCTAATTTTAATTGGAATAACAATTCTTCTACGAATCAACAATGGGCAAACAACCCAGTGAACCCATTAGGAAATTCATCCAACTAAGGAAATGTTTATTATAGACCTTCTTATCCTCCAGGATTTAACAGTAACACTCAAATTAAGGAAAAAAATTTTTCTATGGAAGAGATAATTTTAAACATGGGTCAACAATTACAGAATCAATGAAATTATATACAAATTCAAGGAAATCAGTTACAAAATCAAGAAACTGCAATCAAGAATATTGAAAATCAATTGGGGCATATTGATACTGCGCTTAGTAATCGAACATTAGGAACTTTTCCTAGTACTGTGAAACCTAATCTTAAAGATCAAGGAAAATAACAAATACTAGTGATACAATTACAAAGTGGAAAAGAATTGGAAATAAGAGTGCAGAAAGAAACGAAAACTAAAAGAGAGAAAGTGGATACGGAAAAAAAAAAGGATCATGAATATCTAGATTTAGAATATCCACTTACACTAATGAAAATTACTGTGGAGAAACCTCCAACACCGTTTCCTCAAAGATTGAAGCAACACACAAAGGATAAACAATATTTCAAGTTTATAGAAATTCTTAAGAAATTAATGGTAAATATTCCGTTCATAGAAGCTTTAGAGCAAATGACCAATTATGTGAAGTTTATGAAAGATATTTTGAACAAGAAAAGAAAGTTCACTGATAATGAGACTGTTGCACTTAGCGAAGAGTGTAGTGCAATTATTCAGAAAAAGCTTTCTAAAAAATTAAAAGATCCAGGTAGTTTCACTATACCGTGCTATCGGTGAAAAAATTTATGGAAGGGCTTTATGTGATTTGGGAGCCAGCATTAATCTTATGCCTCTATCAATCTACAAAAGATTAGGATTAGGACTTGTCTCGCCTACTTCGGTAACTCTTCAATTAGCGGATCGTTCAGTTACTTATCCTAAGAGAGTTATAGATAAAGTATTAGTAAAAGTTGATAAATTTATCTTTCCTGTGGATTTCATTATTTTAGATATGGAGGAAGATAAAGAAATATCTATCATTTTAGGGAGACCGTTTTTAGCTACTGGAAAAGCTATGATAGATGTTCAAAAGGGAGAATGAACTATGAGGATTAACGATCAAGAAGTGACTTTTAATATTATGAAATCTACGAAATACCTTGATGTTAAAAGAGATAATGAATATTTTTGCATGGAAATTAATGAACATCTATTGAACGAGCATTTTAAAGAATATTTTGAAGATAAATATGAAGTTATTTTGGACAAAATAGAAAATGAGAATTAGATTATGTTCAAGAAAGATTTGAGATGCAGGATATTACAGTAAATGCTGATAAGAATCTAGTTCCGTCAATTATAAAACCACCTGAACTTGAGTTGAAAATATTGTCCAACCACTTGAAGATTGCCTAACCACTTGATGTATGTGTTTCTAGGAAACTCATCTACATTACCTGTAATTATTGCTACCTGTTATTATATCTTTAGAATTAAATGATTTGCAAGAGCGAAGACTTTTGGATACATTAAAAAGATATAAGAAAGCTTTTGGTTGGACCTTAGCTGATATTAAGGGAATCAGTCCTTCGATCTGTATGCATAGAATTATACTAGATGAACAATATAAACCAAGAGTTGATCCACAAAGGAGATTAAATCAAATGATGAAAGAAGTAGTCAAGAAGGAAATTTTGAAATTGTTGGACACTGGAATTATATAACCCATTTCAGACAGTGCTTGTGTAAGTTCAATTCATTGTATTCCTAAGAAAGGTGGAGTGACTGTTGAAATAAAAGAGAATAATGAACTAATACCTATCAGACAAGTTACCGGGTAAATTTATTGTGTAGCGTATTTGCATTGATTATAGAAAATTAAACACTATCACTAGGAAAGATCACTTTCCTTTACCATTTTTAGACCAAATAGTAGATAGACTTGCTGAGCACAAATATTTTTATTTTTTAGAAGGATATATGAGTTACCATCAAATTCCTGTTGCTCCTGAGGTTAAGAAAAAGACAACTTTTACTAGTCCTTTTGGAACTTTTGTTTTTCAAAGAATGCCTTTCGGATTATGTAATGCACCTGCAACATTCTAGAGATGTATGGTGTCTATATTTAGTAAGTTAATTGATGATGGATTGGAAGTATTTATGGACGATTTCTTTAAGTTTGGAACATCATTTGATGCATGCTTAAATTATCTTGAAAAAGTTTTGGAGTTATACAAAAGAACTAATTTAGTTCTAAATTGGGAGAAATGTCAATTTATGGTTGCAGGAGGAATTGTGTTACGACATAAAATTTCAGAAAATGGTATGGAAGCAGACCCTGCAAAAATTTAAGTTATATCTAAATTAACACCTCCTACTAAGGATATATGAGTTACCATCAAATTCCTGTTGCTCCTGAGGTTAAGAAAAAGACAACTTTTACTAGTCCTTTTGGAACTTTTGTTTTTCAAAGAATGCCTTTCGGATTATGTAATGCACCTGCAACATTCTAGAGATGTATGGTGTCTATATTTAGTAAGTTAATTGATGATGGATTGGAAGTATTTATGGACGATTTCTTTAAGTTTGGAACATCATTTGATGCATGATTAAATTATCTTGAAAAAGTTTTGGAGTTATGCGAAAGAACTAATTTAGTTCTAAATTGGGAGAAATGTCAATTTATGGTTGCAGGAGGAATTGTGTTAGGGCATAAAATTTCAAAAAATGGTATGGAAGTAGCCCCTACAAAAATTCATGTTATATCTAAACTAACACCTCCTACTAATGTAAAAGAGGTTAGGTGATTTCTTGGACATATTGGTTTATACATGCGTTTTATTAAAGATTTTTCAAAAATTACTAAACCTCCATGCCAAAAAAGAACAAGAAATTTGAATTTACTGAAAACTGTTTAAATGTCTTTGAGTTATTAAAAGAAAAATTAATCACAGCCACTATTATAGTTTCACCTAACTAGGAGAAACCATTTGAACTGATGTTTGATGCTAGTGAATATGTTATTGGAGTTGTTCTTGGAGAAAGGTATTGTTGACCTCATTTTTGGTTGAGGTTTGGTTTTTTTCCTCTTTAGTAGCCTAAGGTCTAGGCATAGGACTTTTCCTGTTGACTATTCCTAGAAAACAAGAAAAGGACCCCCACCATTAGATTGGAATCCTCAACATTAGAAATTCTACCCTCTTCTTTACTCAACTTGGAGTTCCACATATTGCTCCCAACCTCTATGTACTTAGTAAGTGGGGTCACTGTGAAGGAAACTCAGGATGAGTCACCCCTAGGATTGTTGGACCTTAGGGTTGACCTTGGGTGTTGGTCTGGGGCTAAGACACTCACTTCACTCATCTGCACTCACAATCACTCACAACCCTGAGCTCAAATTTCTAACCTAGATCCCTTAATCTTTTGGGATACTCATGTAGATGGTCCCCTAAATCTACTAGCCCTAGGG
>NW_018219870.1:155140-158353 GCF_001263595.1 Phalaenopsis equestris
CCAAAATTCCCAAATTTAGCCCCAAATTGGCTAAGTTTTCAAATTTCACCCAATTCATTGCCTTAACCTCAAAATTGGCATCCAATTCATGTTGAAAAGTCTTTATGAGGTCCCTATTGATCATTTACAACAATAAATTTGGACTTAGCCCAAGTCTAACCCAAGCTAGACCCAAGCCTAGCCCAGCATACATGACCAAATTGATTAAAGTTCAAAATTCTCTCAAATTGACCCTCCAATTGAGCTCAAAACCACTTTCATCCTTCACCAAAGTTGTTCCTTGTGATCATCTACACAAAATGAAAAAAAATATTTGGGTCAATTGACATGGATAACCTAGCTCAAACCCAAGTTTTGGTCATTTGCACCCACTTTGACCCATACACTAAATGTGAACTAACCACCCTAAGGCCACCAAATTAACTCCACCACAACCATTAGCTGGACTTAGTGACTAGTCCAAACACCATGAAACCACCTAAACCAAGCCATGGACCAAAGGACCCCAAAATTAAGGGATCTTATTTCAAAAAATGCACATGCTTAAGATATCTTTGCCAAATCTAAGCACATTTGCATTAAATTGCTGTGATGGATTCCTCTGGTTTCCCTGAGCTCCTAGCCACCTCCCCCTGGCCAACCAACTAGCCTAGTGAACCCCGGGAGCCACTCCCATGGCACCTCACCCAAATCTAACCTAGAGGCTTGCTCATCCAAATCAAACTATGGAGCTCCTCTGCCCTCCACAAAGTCATGGATCAAAGGTCCCCCAAATTAAGGGATCTTATTTCCAAAAATGTACATGCTTAAGATATCATTGCCAAATCCAAGCACATTTGCATTAAATTACTGTGATGGATTCCTATGGGTTCCCTGAGCTCCTAGCCACCTCCCCCAGGCCCGCCGGCCAGCCTAGTGGCCGAAAAAGCTGAAAACCAAGAGCCACTCCCATGACACCTCACCCAAATCTAACCTAGAGGCCTGTTCATCCAAATCAAACTATGGAGCTCCTCTGCCCTCCACCTAAGCACCATAATGCGCCCAAGCTTATGCCCTGAGAGCCACCCCATGGCCATTTTTGTAAAAACTCACCTCCCACGGCCATGAGAGGTGTGCTAAAATTTCCTTAAAGAGGTCTCCCCAAACTTTACACAGAGCTTCGCTAAGATCCCCTCAGTGCATTCCAAACATTTTTCCTCACCCATTCCCACTATCGGAGCCCCATTCCCACTATCGGAGCCCAATTTTGAGCTCGAAACCATGCCGGAAACCAGGACAGAGCCCAATACACCTCCACACTCCACCAAACTTCAATTATTTGTGCCCACACCTTCACAAGAGTGAAAGAAGCCAAAGCCCCATCAAATCCCCCTTCCACAGAGCCTCTACCATAACTCTAGACCAACACCCAAATCCGGATGTGATCGAATTCATACCTAGGCCTTACACCAAGATCAGGGACTTAATTCCTAGCCTCCTTGGACCACAACGAACGTGTCGAACACCTCTAATCAAAGCCTCTCTTCTCAGAGCAAAGGTATAAAACTCTTCCTCCTCCCGAGCTTATTTTGATTTCCCATTTACTTAAGCATGATTTCATGGCATCTTAACCATATGAATATGTTCATCTCACTTAAACGAGTCCATAGGATCAAACCCGAAGTGATTTGATTGAGTCTAGGACAAGATCTTAAGGTTTTAGTGTGTACGGGCATGGGATCATTCTATCGGGGATGATGAAGAGGACCCGTTTGATCGAGCGTGTATCAAATGGACGGGGGAGATCGAGTCGGACAGCTCTTCGGGACAAAAACAGAGGGCCGAGTCAGCAGCTACGTGGACGGCGGCGTCCAAACAGAGCATGCCACGCATGCTTTCGGAGCTGCCTAGGATCTAGTCAGCGCGCGCTGTTTAAATAGATAAATCGGGCTTTTTTCCTATTTATTTAAATACCCTTAACTTAGAAAATACATAACTTTGTCTAGAAAAATCACAAAAATAAAATAAAAATACCCTCTTATTCAGTGAACAAAGGAGAATAATGTGGAATAATTTTCAAGTCAATTTGGTGCATATTTTATTTTTAATTAATTAAACACTACTTTGAATCATTTGATTCTCCATGCATATTGACACATCACCTTGGCTTGAAATTTTGACATTTTTGACATATTGTAGCCTCTGTAAGGGGAAATATTCTCTGATTATATATAGAGATCCATATTTTTCAAGATATTTAACATTATTTTCCTTGAAATAATATTAGAAATTAGCATATTGATTATAAAATCATAAGAAAAAATTGGAAGGTCTACCATGACCAGAGAAACCTTTGGAAATAATTTCATGGGTCAAGTCATTTAAAACATCCTTAAATTTTTGAAATACTAAATCACTAAGATAATTAATTTTGAAAAATACAAATATTTAAATGACTTGATTTTTGATCAACATTGTGACTTATGATCCAGAGAACTCATCATAAAAGTTTCAAAATATTTTGAGTTCATTTAATAACTTAAATTGATTTTTAAAGATAAATACCACTCTTAACATTTAAATGATTTTTAAAAATCAAAATATAACTCAAAAAATTATGAAACTTAGTTTTTTGAGTTATTTGTGATCAGGGGTATTTTTTTTTAAAAATAAAATGATATTTAAGATAAAAATTTGATTTTTAGCCTATTTTAAATATTTTAAAAAATTAAAAATTCATAAAAATCACAAAAATAATAAAACTCATCAAAATGTTCTAAATTGTTTCCTAATCACTTAGGAACAATTAGATTATTTTTCCTGATTTTCTAAATAAAGATATTTATTTTCAAAGCTTAAAAATAGTTTTTAAAAGGCTAAAAATAAGTTTTTCACTAAAATAGTTTCAATAAATCAAAGAAAAATCTGAAAAAATATAAAATTTGCTCCTCTAAGTTCTCTAACCTTAGGAAGATTTTTTAAAAATATAAAACTTAATTTTCACCACATAAAATACTTTATTTTTATTAAATAGCTCAGAATTTAAAATAATTCTAATAAGTCACAACAAATTCAAAAAATTATGAAATTTGATCCAAAGGCTTCTTTGATCTAGGTCTATCTCCAGTAAAAATTTCAAGGGATTATAATTTATCTTGGTCAAGTTAGGAATTTTCTTTGGAAAATCCTATTTTTGCATGAAAATAATTATATAAATTAAATTGAATTTTGAAA
>NW_018219870.1:159184-159955 GCF_001263595.1 Phalaenopsis equestris
AGGATTAAAATTTGGCTAAGTGTTCAAATTACACTAGATTGCCTCTTTAAGGGTCTTCACCCGCATAATTTTGAAATTAAACCACAAGTGACAATTACCCCTTTCTTAAGGATAATTGAGACATCAATATTCACTGAGTAATAAGGGTATTTGCAGGATAAACCATTAAGCAACATAATGAGTTTAAAAGGACTTGAGACTTTTCACTAGTCGGTGAGAGAGAGGCAAGGACCTGCTTTCACCTATTTAGTTGGATACCTCAGAAGCCTATTAAAACTTAATATGCTTCGCTCAATGAAATCATCCTTAATTAAACTTTTAAGGACTCAACAAGATATGACATAGGGTTAGGAAAATTACCAAAATTTTACCTTTCCTGCTCTTCATAAACTGCCTTAACATGCATTTTAAGTTTCAGGTGGTTGAACGAGAAGACTCGCCAGGTAGGCTTTTACAGTTTATAGCACCGTCTTTCTTCCGCCTTTTCCTTACACGTTTCACGCTTGCATTTACCTATATAAACTTGCATGTTAACCATAACCATAACCCGAAACAAAAATTAAAATCAACCAAGATAAAATTCACCGCCACAACATTCAAAATATAAAAAAACTCAAAATTTAATCACGAACATCACACAAAACTACAACTTCAACTAAATTAAGACATCTCTATCGGATGATTGGGAATCCCTCGGAGGAGGTAACCTACGGTTGGTAGCAAGGCTTCCCATGGTTTAAATGAAATTATGGAACTCATTAAGTTGGGTTT
>NW_018219870.1:161286-162148 GCF_001263595.1 Phalaenopsis equestris
ACCATAAAACTTTCTATTTTAAATCTTGTTGCGATGGCTTACCCAACGCTGACATTTTCTTGCAACCTGCCGACGGATCGCAACGCCCGTAACATCGCTCCTACCATCAAGTTCGGAGTCGGATTTGAAGATCTCGAGGTTATCCTCGGGAAAGCCCCGTTCATGGTAATGAAGATCGCTGCCCTGGAAGTTCAAGAGCCGCCTGCAGAACTCAGTTTGAACTACCTTCAAGATTTCCCTGCCTGCAAGAAGGTTAAAGCTGCTGCGGTCGCGACACACGCCAAACCTGCTATCCCCGCTGCTGCTAAGGGAAAGGAAGTGATGATTGTCAAAGAATCGGCTGAAGGATTAACTGTTCCGCCACCCATGTTTGAAATCGGGTCGAGCTCAAGGACTGTACCACTGACCTGAACTTAAAGGAGGAACCGCAATAGGAGAATTCAGAGGGCCATCAAAGTCTAGACTCCTGAAAACACACCTGATGAAGAGGAGCCTCATCAAGTTGAAGAGGTATTACCGGAAATTTACCCACTCCTGCGAGGAAGTAGATTAGAGTATCCAAAGGATTGCTTCTGCATTGCCATCACCTCATGGACATGGTGAGCAGGGAAAGAAATTCAGCCCCATCACCCGAGTTAGTGCACTCTACAGAAGGCTTGCTATTAAAGAAGGATGTTCTGTTAGTAAATTACTTAAATGAGTGGGACATGCAATTTCCCCTCATATGAAGAATGAAATTTTGAAGGATATTAAGTCCGCTAGAAAATATCGTAGATCTACTATAGAGTCACTTACCCGTGTTCCCGTCTTGCTCCGTTTGGGAAACCGAGTCGATACTGGTATGGTCAACACCGAACACAAC
>NW_018219870.1:162491-164500 GCF_001263595.1 Phalaenopsis equestris
GAGATTTCTGAGTTGGCTCGAGAACACGGAGTTTCCATCGATAGTGACAATGAGGATTTTGATTACAATGATTACTTGGAGGAAGATTTCATGGATGTCCATGTAATTGAAACCAGAGCTACCACATCTGCGCACGAGGCTCAACCTCACACTGAAGAGAATGCCGTAGATGAGCTGCGTAGGGTTATCCTCCTCAGAGATGAACAAGTTATTCTACTGGAGAAAAGAATAGAAGAAATGACTGTAGCTATGACCGCCATGGCCACCATTCAAGGGCAATCACAAGCACCACGATTGGCTTCTCCAGAGATTAACCAGCTAGAAATCATACACATCGCAGATGAAAGAAGGGAGGCTACTTCGACAGACAAAGAGGAACAACCAAAGAAGGATTCTCCATTAAGTGCCATGCCAGAAAAAGAATTCAAGCAAATGGTTGAACAAGTACGGGATGCCTTAGCCCAGTCCAAGGGCGGTGCATCAATTTTAAAGGGTAGACCTTATCCCAAGGGCTTTGTGACCCCAAAATTCAAGATATTAGATGGGACTAAAAATCCCAGACAGCACATAGCACATTTTCGAGCCAATTGTGACAACACGAGGAATAGCGAAGCTCTACTCTGTCAGCAGTTCGTCAGCAACTTGTCAGGAATTGCTTTCGACTGGTACGCTGACTTGCCCAACAGATCAGTTAAAATATTTTCTGAGTTGGAATAGTTATTTGTGAAAAGATTTGCTGGGGCACAACATCATGTGTTTATTGGAGAACTCATGATGGAGAAGCAGAAGCCTAGTGAAACCTTGACAGACTATATTTTGAGGTGGAGAAACCTTAGCATGAAATGTGAACCTCAGCTACAAGAACATAAAGAGATTGAGATTCTACTCAAAAGCATTCATGGGCCAGTAGCTTTCATGCTTAAGGGACTCACCATCAAAATTTTTGAGAAGCTACTCAGTAAAGCCAACAGTCTGCAAGAAGAAATGAAGCACATAGAGCCACATGAAAGGGCTAAGGTAACCAGAGTATTCGAAAAGAAGTCAGATGTAGTCGCAACTGTCGATAAAGGAAGGCAGCCGATAAAGATATATGCAGAAGATCATCATCAGTCTTCGTCACAGTACCCTCAGAAACAGACCAGTCAATCCAACCAACGGCCGTCTCAGGAGGGGTCACCTCGAACAGCGGGTAAAAGAATATCTCTGTTAGAGTGATAGAAAGTTGTTTACTCCTTCAAGGTTGAGGCCGTCCTAAAATATTCAAAAGCTTCATGAAGAAACCAGAATTCAAACTGCCTTATCCGAAGAAACCCGAAGAGGTGGATAAGAAGAATGAACCAAATTATTGCACGTACCACCGGTTGCTTGGGCACACTATAGACAAGTGTTTCATCTTTAAAGACTGGCTTGAGAAGAACCTAAAGGAAGAGAATATAAAAATCCCAAAGGAATATTTGAGAGAACTCGAAAAAGGTTCCATAAACATGGTTTCAACTGAACCAATCTCCCCAATTGATCCATATGTCGGAACAGATGGATGGAGTACAACTTGGGATGAACTCAAAAGGGTCCTCAATCGGATACAAGATTCATCGAAGCAAGCTTCTACAGATAACGAAGAAGGATGGAATGAAGTATGGCGCAGATCATCGAAGAAGATACTGAGCAAGCTGCATCAAAACAAGCTCCATTCAGAGTCTGTAGTATACCGAGCCCGAGATAAAGATTTCACCAGAAAATCCATCATCGTCCAGGACAAATATTAATAAAAAGAAGAGTGCAACTACCAAGATCGATAGCACGGGGGGTAGGGTAGGGGCTCCCTCTACTAGATTGTTGTCTCGGATTTGGGGAAGAAAGTCCTCGAACACTTGACCTTGTATGATTATCTTTTTGTCCCTCTGGGGTCTTATGAATATAATGGTTGTGATTTCGACTTCATTTTGACTATTTCTGGTAATAACGTGACTGATTATAACCAAGCTAGTTGCGATCTCGATCCTCAAAAT
>NW_018219870.1:164874-165630 GCF_001263595.1 Phalaenopsis equestris
ACGCTCTGATCCTGTCAAAGGAGATGAGAGATTCTCTGGTTACAGCTTTGCTTGATCCAGAAATTTTCTTAGCTGAGTGTGCTAGCACATCCTTAGATGAAGTTTGCTAGTTGAGAGAACAGTCAGTGGTAACCTTTACAGATGAAGACTTGCTGCTCGGTACCGCCGACCACAACCGTCCGCTCTACATCTCCGTCAACATTGGCAGATTTGTCTTATCCAGAGTTTTAGTGGATCCTGGAGCATCTCTCAACTTGATGAGTCTACGAACGTTAGCATATTTGGATTTCGACATTCAGAAGCTCATCCACGATAATATGATGTTAAGAGGATTCAACCAAAAGGGAGAAAGAGCCCTTGGATCAATTTCATTGCTTATGAAGGTTGGAGAACTTGTAACAACCAATAAATTTCATATCATCGATGCCGAGACCACTTTTAATGCTCTATTAGGTCGACAATGGATTCATGAGAATAATATGGTTCCATCATCTTTACACCAGTGCATTAAATACCGGAAAGATGGTCAAGAAAATTGCATCAAAGGAGACCTACAACCATTTTCAGTGCATGAAGTTGGTATCCATGAAGACGCTGCCTATTACGCGCCTCGAAAGAAAACTGTCTTCTCGCGTGAAATTTTGACACACAAAAATAAAGATTCAGAAGGATCACAAAAAGAAGGCCATACAACTCCGCTTCAACAACCTGCTACCACTCCCCTACATCGAGTTGGTGGAATCGAGTTGGTGGAGG
>NW_018219870.1:165721-166910 GCF_001263595.1 Phalaenopsis equestris
AACATTGGTGATGAAGAGGTGATGAAGACAGTTCTGAATATGAAGTAATGATGACAAAACAAAAGAATCCTCAGTACGAGATATCTCTAGAAGATACAGAGAGAAATGAATATGAAACAATGTATGATCGGATAAACCACTATGTGGATACTATGACCCTCACTCTGATTCTCCCTCAAAAGCTCGAGAGTTTGGAGGTCAAGGAAGCCCGTCATGTTGGTTCAAAGCCGATCAAAATTTACCGTGCTTCTACCTCTACTGAGCTTGAAAAACATGTAAATTTGGATGTTGATTCTAATGAATTAATGGAATTGCCTTTTGGTTACTTCTCGCCTTGTGTTCAAAAGTTAATTCAACAAGGACATTTACCAAAATAAATGCCGAAAGATAAATTTCAACTCTTTGAAAAATTTTGGAGTACTAAAAGATGAGCTCCCAATTCAAAAGAAGGTCTCGGATTTGGTATAGTTGGACCAGTCGATGATTCTGAATTTTGCATGGTTGTTACTAGTGAGTCAGAAGAGGATTGTCTCGATATAGAGGTTGACTCTACTGATCAACCAATAGAAGATGCTCCATCAGAATTTGAGGAAAAAATTAAATCCACTATCGATGAATTGAAAGAGATTAACCCCGGGACTGAAGAGCGACCCCGACCTACATTTATAAGTTCTCTACTTGGTGACAAAGAGTCTGCAGAACTGGTCAAACTACTAGCAGAGTTCAAAGATTGCTTCACATGGAGCTACGACTAAATGCCAGGGTTGTCTACAGAGGTTGCAGTCCATAAACTTGCGGTGGACACGAATGTAACCCCAGTAAAACAAGCTCCCAGGAGAATGCACCTCGAAATAGAACAACAAGTCATCGCCGAGGTAAAGAAATTAATAGACGCCAACTTCATTAAAGAAGAATTAAAGAAGAGCAGTAAGAGCAGTACCCCACGTGGTTAGCCAATATTGTATCGGTTAAAAAGAAAATTGGACAGATCCGCGTTTGTATCGACTTCAGAGATTTAAATAAGGCATGTCCAAAAGACGAGTTTCCACTACATATACCAGAAATGATGGTGGATATCGCTTCAACACATGAGATTTTCTCTTTCATGGACGGATCATCGGGGTATAAAAAAATCAAGATGGCTCCCAAGGATGCAACGCTTATAGCTTTCAGAACACCGATTGGAATC
>NW_018219871.1:0-4559 GCF_001263595.1 Phalaenopsis equestris
ATTTGTTTGTGGTTTTTTCTGCTCTCAATCATGTCATTAAGGAGGAACAATGTCCGTCCAAACCGAGACTGACCGAGACTAGGTTGTGAAAAAACCGCAACAAGAAATTCATCGCCTACAATCAAGATTCACTTCTTGAACAGTGAGATCTGGAAGAATGTCAAATTGAATTTGAAAATGAGGTGATTGACAAGGAAGAAGATAATATATTCCATCAAAAGACATCTAGTGGTGATGAACAACCTCTAAGTCTATTGAGGCATGAAAATCGGCGGAAATCTTCAGATTTCAGAATCAAATTCGACATTTCTGATTTTGATGAAAGATTAGATCCTGATGAATTTGTTAATTGGCTATATACAGTTGAACAAGTTTTGGGATTCAATGAAGTTTCACAAGAACATATCGTCAAACTAGTGGCTATCAAATTAAATAATGCCTCACTTTGGTGAGAAAATTTGAAAAGGATTCAACAATGCCTTGAACCAAAATGAAGAAACAAACGCAACGGAAGTTCTTACTCAATCATTACCGACAAGAAGTCTTCAACCCACTTCATAACCTTCATAAACAAGAATTATCCGTGGAGGAATATATCGCTGAATTCGAACAGTTGTGGTTGAAGTGCAATCTTACCGAACTAGAAGAGCACACCATTACTCCTTTTTTTTATGGTTTACGACCTTCTATTGCCAATTCCAACCTTTCTGGACATTACATGACATGATTAACTTGGTGGTGAATGTTGAAAAACAACATAAATTGTGTATGAACATCCCAATACACATTCCTAGCAATGATTTGAAAGTTCTAGCAAATCAGTCCACTTTCAGGCACAGATCGGTGTTCGAAAAGTTGTAAACACAACAAAACTACTTTTTTGTCATGAGTGTCTGCTTCCAGTGGGGGAAGGAATTACATCCGATATATGATGGCTTCAAATGTCATGGGTTCGACTACATAGCCTCAAATTATCTTAACTGACACATTATTTTGTTGGTGGAGGATGCTTATTTAGAGGAAAATGATTGTGGTTTAAGAAGAAGATACTAATCTAATAAGGGACAAATCCTACAGGCGGATGAAGGGGAATTACTTGTGATAAGATTCCTCCTAAGTGTCGAACAATCTTCCAATAAAGATTGATAACAACATAACATCTTTAAAATCTGGTGCACAGTTCGGAACAAGGTTTGTAACCTTATCAGCGACGGTGGAAGTGAGAACTTGGTTGCAATAGCCATGGTGGAGAAGCTTGGTCTATCTATTTGACCTCATCACCATCCCTACTAACTCATGTGGTTCAAGAAAGGGGCCGAAATTAAAGTCATCTGGCAATACATGGTGTCGTTTTCAATCGGTCAGTAACTTCAAAAGTTTTATTTGATGTAATTCCTTTTGGAACTTATCACATATTGCTTAGTTGACTTTACAATAAAATCGTCATACAATTCATGATGGGTATGCTAACACTTATTCCTTTATGTACCATTGCTGCCTCACCAACGGAATTGCCCAAATCAGTCAATTTATATTGGACTGAGCAAGAAACATTCTGTTTTGATCGCTTGAAATAGACCCTATGTACAACTCCATTTTTAAAACTTCCAGATTTTGATCTTTTGTTCGAGGTGGAATTTGAAGCATCTGTCATGGGTGTTGAAGCTATTATTAGTCAACAAGGACACCCCGTAGCCGCCTATTTTAACAAAAAGATCAACGCTCAACAATTCCAGAAGGAAATACTCAACATATGATAAGAAATTCTATATTTGTAAGGGCCTACAACATTGGAGCCATTATCTTTTAGCTAATAAAATTTTCCTCTTTACAGATCACTAAGCCCTTAAGTACTTTTATAATCAAAATAAATTGAAAGGGAGACAACACATGGAGTGTATATATTTTAGTCTTTTCAGTTTACTCTCAAGCGCAAATTGGGACTCTCTAATCAAGTAACTGATGCTCTAAGCCGCCGATAAGCTATTCTATCAGTGTTGCAAACTAGAGTTGTGGGTTTCAAACTAATACAAGGAATGTATGTCGGGGATCTTTATTTCCAAGTGGCATGGCAGCAATGTCTCATTGGAAATTATAAAACCTTTCACATCAAAGATAATTTCCTCTTTAAATGAAATTATTTATGAATTCTTAAGTGCTACATTCGAGAAGACATATTATGAAAGGCCGTGATAGTGGCCTAGCCGGTTATTTTGGAAGAGATAAGACTCGAGCTCTTCTTTTAGTTATATTTTATTAGCTCTCTTTGCATAAAAATGTGGACGGTCAGGTGAAGTGATGTCGTATTTGCCATTTAGCCAATATAAGGAGTCAAAATCTTGGTTTATGCCTTTCTTCGCTCATTCCTAAATTTCCTTGGATGAATATTAGCTTGGATTTTGTGGTTGTTTTACCACGCACTGCATGACACAAGAATTCTATCATATTGGTGGTGGATAGATTCTCTAAGATGACTCGCGATGTCCCTCACATTGCCGATTTATACTTCAAAGAAGTGGTTTGTTTATATGACTTTTCAGGTACTATCACATCAGATCATGATGTTAAGACTTGGGTGCGTTTAGGGCAGCTTATGTTTATCCAGATAAATCGCTTATCTAGAGACGTGGACCGCGGGGTTCGAACTGTGTTCCGCATTTAGTGTAAAAAAACCAATTGCATTTTCAGATAAACATCTTAAACGCAGTTTCCAAACGATAAGGTGGTGTTTTCAAAATGCCACCGCAGCGGATAAGCTGCCCCAAACGGACCGATAAGCGGGCCCTTTTGGAAAACAGAATGGGGCAAATTTGTAACCAAACTTTAATATAGTTCTGCATCCCACCCACAAACAGATGCGCAAACGGAAGCTGTTAATAAATAGCTCTCGGAAACCCACCCATTTTGTTTTTATTTGGGAAAGAATCTTGCATAATGGGACCATCTATTTCAAGTGGAGTTTGCCTATAATCGGTCCCACCGTCCAACTTCAAAATACAACCCTTTTAAGGTCGTTTATGGGGGAAATCATATATCTCCACTTGATGTTACATTGGGTTTTCCCATTCAAGTGAAGTGCTACCAGATATTGAGGTTCAACTACAAGAAAACCAAAAGCTACATAAATTGGTTCATGAGAATATCATTTGACCAAATGAAGTATATAGGCGATAAACAATAAGAGTAGAAAGACAATCACTTTCTCAAAGGAGGAGACAAAGTATGGATTCGACCAAGGAAAGAACATCTTCCCTCCGGGAAGACATTGGAAGTTGAAGGCTAAAGCTGATGGACCTTTTCGGATTGTGAAAAGTATTGATGACAATGCTTATCAAATTGATTTTCCAAGAAACTATAATATCTCTACTGCATGCCGACTTGACTTCACAGTACCGAACCAATTCTAAAATTGTTTCTCATGAAGAATCCCTGCTAACTTCGAGAAAATGCCTCAAGAGCTGAAATTTTGTAGGGTGTCATATTTGTAATTAGGTCCTTTTCTTAGCTTTCTGCTCTTGTTGAGGGTTTGCCTAGATAAAATTGCCTTCTATGTTAGAAGAGGAGGGAGTTTTTTGATTGGTTGTAATAACATTTTCCTTATCCTTTCGGGTTAAGAAGTTTATTCAATATCCTGGAGTGGCGCCAAGGTAGCGACCATCTTTCTTTTCAATTAATGCATTCTTCCCCATTCTTGACATTTTTGGTGCAAAATTTTTTTCTTTTATCTGAAATTTTCAAAGTGCAACTTTTCTGTTTTACCTCGTTTCGGTATCACACACGTTCATCATAGGAAAAAAATGATTGTTTTATATGTTATGATTTATTGGCAAAAAGCTTAATAAACGTTGCTACATCATTGACACCAACGAATAGGTAGCAGCTATATTTACTGAAAAATGTTGTCAAAATTCTTGAATGACGATGAGGTAAGTTTATGTCAAGCTCCGTTCAAGCCCACCATAAATCTCATTTAGCAGGAGATACAAAATCATTAAGAAACTTGAATGCATGTTCAAGCATGCTTTATACATGATTCAAAATGCTTTTTGATTTCATTTGCAATGTTTATTTTTTATTTTCCACAGTAAGTCGTATGTATGAAATAAAACTGGCAAAGAAACTAGAATACCTCAAGTTGGTATATTTTATCATGAACTTATGTTTGCAATTGCTTATCGCAATACAGGAGCTGAAGACACAGCAGGAAGAATTGGATCAATCATCTTTCTAATGAGGCCCTCAGTGCTCTCTTCTCTACTCTTAATTAACTTTTGTTGAATGCTTTAGTGATTATCTGGTGTGTGAAATGATTGTATCATTTTAGATTTTAAGGCGTCTGTTCTTCCAAACCATTCACTTTTATGATCTTACATAAGTTGATGTTTATTAATTGAATGCCGTTATTTGGACGTGCCTGTAATGTTTCTAGTACTTAAGTGCTATCGTCTAACTGATTAATTCGTCAAATATTTGCAGCTCGAAGAATTGGGTTCATAAAAGAGGGAAAATTTTTTTGTCCGGACTCCTAACATAGCTCTACGTGCGGATTTAAATAATAT
>NW_018219871.1:5397-5803 GCF_001263595.1 Phalaenopsis equestris
TCGGCTCGTTCGTTAAGCCTAACGAGCCGAACACGAACAAATTTTTAAGCTCGAAATGTAAATGAGCTGAACACGAACAAAAGTTTGTTCGATCGTGTTCGGATCGAAATGACTCGAAAAAAAAATTATATAATTTTTTATATAACAATATATTACATATATTATTTATATAATAATATATTATATATATTTATGTTTAAGTTTAAATCATAACACCACATGTGACAATGTGGTTAATGTCTTCTTTTGTATATATTTGATTCAGGTTCGAATCTCACAATTTATATCTATTTTTCTAAATTTTAGTTTAACGAGTCAATTTCGAACCGAACAGAGCCGAACACGAACACGAATATTTAAATCGAGCCGAACACACTGTTCACGAGCCGATTTCGAACATGCGCTA
>NW_018219871.1:6033-9174 GCF_001263595.1 Phalaenopsis equestris
CTTAGGGCTACCGAGGTTCTCGTGGATGATGCAATTCACGGATTGCTGGCCGGGGATTTCAGGACGTGTTGGGTCGACTACCTTCACGACCAGGTAGACTTAGGGTCCTAGTAGCGGTGTATGGCGGGTCTGTGGTACCCCGACCCAGTTACCTTTACCTTTTAGGATCACTCTACCTTTCATTTTGTTGAGCCCCTTTGAGCCTTGTCACTCATTGACTTCGTTGATATCACCTTGAAGGCCCGATGCCGATGAGCTGCTGCCCATTTTGGATACGACGATTTGTCCTCTGCCCTTTAGCCCGGATGTGCTTTGACGTATTAGGAGATCCCCGTTAAGATGATTTAGGTTATTTTGTGGGCCCCATGTGCTGATAAGCCACTATCCATTCTAGGATGTGAGAGACTCATTCTCTGCCAATTGTTTAGTGTGAGCTTTGAAGCATTCGGACTGTTCCCACACGGAATAACCTTCCTTTGGTTGAGTGCTACAGCGCGTCACTATCGAGCACCACCCCATTTTTTGCAAAAGAAGCGGGCGCAACACGAGCCACTACAGCAAAGACAGCTCGATATGCACGACTCCCCTTTTAAGGGGGAGGGCACAAAGAAAATGCCTCAGAGGGCGTAAGAATAACTCAATATTCACATCCCCCACTTAAGGGGGAGGGCACAGAGTCAAATGCCTAAAAGGGCATAGAAACGACTCAATATGCATGTCACCCATTTTAAGGGGAGGGCATAGAGTAACTGCATGAAAGGGCGTAGGATCATGTAAGGTAATCCCACATGGGTGCTCAAAGAAACTGAAGGTTATAACACCCTCAGGAGCATAGAAAGCGCTCTGGGAGAAGGGAAAGGGTTCCCCTGGCAGTAGCAATCATATCCATCTTCCTGCTCTTCCGCGTAGCGGGGCAAAAAGGGATAATGATCGAAAACAGAAAAAGGTCATGAAATCAATCAAAAAAATACAACGACATCGATGCATGCGATAATGCAGCAACCGAACTATCGAGGGTGAGAAAGGGACAGAATGCATCGAGTTGCTACCCCTAACAACTGACACATGGACTGAAAACCAAAGTCTCACAAAAGGCTCAACTGTGACTCAAAGGAAGAGAACCAGGTCACGATAATATGAGCGAAACTCCTAGTACGGAGAGAGGATCGGTAAGTAAATCTGATTAAAAAAACTAAAATAATATAAAATTACTTCAACTTAATATATTTTCATAATTTCCCATTAATAAATTCACTAAGAAATTCAATAATTTATATAAATTTTAAAATGAACTTGAAAAAATTTGAAAAATTTTGATGTCGTTCGAAATCATATTCTAAACATCTCAATAAGATTTCAAGTATTTTTGGAGGCCATTTTTTATTTATTATAAATCTTTGAATAAAAATAACCTAAAAATTGAAATAAATCTAACAAATCAAATAAAATTTACAAATTTACAAATTTTTTATAGAAATTCTATCAAGTCCAAAAATAGTTTCACATCATTTTGAAATCATTTGAATAAAAAATAGTTACAACCCTAAATATTACAAAAAAATTCCAACAAAACAATTCATAAAAATTCACAAAATAACTAAAAATTTTCTAAAAGTATAATAATTGAGTTTATAACAACCACATTCACTTTCCCAGGTGATTTATAAGATCATGCAAGTTCTAATAATATTAAACTTCAATATAAGTTTTCAAAAAACATATAAATATGTTTAATTTAGAAATATATAAAAATATATGCCTTAAAAATAATAATAAAAGAAAACAAATAAAATGATAATAATCAATCGTTTATGTTTATGAAGACTTCTTAGATGATACAAACCATGGTTATTGACAAAAGCTTTTCAGTTTAAATAGATTTAATCACCTCTTTAGGCTAAGTGAATCCAAAACTAATAGTAGTACCAACATGACAAAACCAAGGAATTTTTATAGATGTTATATAAAAATAAAAACAAAATTAGTTATCATTAATCATTTCCATAATCATTTTCTTACAATATTGAGTACTAACATGAATTCATTTTGCAGGACTATTATAAGTAAATAGTAAGAACCTAGGATATGCATTTTAGGGCATGGTTTTATTCATTGCTTTAGTCATTTTGTTGTGCTACACTTATATCAACCATCAACCTCTTAGATATCCAGAAGAAGACAAAACATGAAACAAATGATGAAATTCAACTAAACCCTCAACATTATCTCAGATGGTCGTGATTAATATAAGTTTTAACCCCTTAGGAATTTTCGTTCGTCATTTTTCTCTTTTTTTTTAAAAAAAAGGAGTCGCCAGCTTGTTGATCATCGTATACTTCCCCCATTCGAATAAATCTCCCTCTCGAACCTTATAAATGATTCGAAGAGGAAAGGAACCGAATAAGAAGGGACATACGACAAAGTGACAAACAAGAGAAAAAGTAAAACGTTGAGAGTCTTCGTACGATAAACCTTGCAAGGATAGGTTAAGAATATCTACCCAAACAAGATCGGGCGGAGGCAACTTAAACCAATATCCGCAAAAGAAGTATCTACATAGACTACCCATAACCAGAGAGTCCGGTGTATGTACCTGTTCTGGGGTCAAGAGCACTCCCAGAGGAACGTGTTCCTACTGGTTAATTACATCTCGGGGGGGGGATACCCACTCGGGGGATACCCAAGAATACTCTCGATAAAAGGAGTTTTGTTTCATATTATCATAAAACTGGGGTATAGGCAACCAAAGGAAGGTTATTCCGTGTGGGAACAATCCCAATGCTTCAAAGCTCACGCTAAACAATCGGGCTTAAACAATTAGGCAGAGAATGAGTCCCTCACATCCCGGAATGGATAGTGGATTATCAGCACATGGGGCCCATGAAATAACCTAAATCATCTTAACGGGGATCCCCCAATACGTCAAAGCACATGCGGGCCAAAGGGCAGAGGAGAAATCGTCATATCCTAAATGGGCGGCAGCTCATCGGCATCGGGTCGTCAAGGTGATATCAACGAGGTCAATGAGTGACAGGGCTCAAAGGGGCTCAACAAAAAGGAAAGTAGAGTGATTCTAAAAGGTGGAGGGAACTGGGTCGGGGTACCACAGACCCGTCATACACAGCTACTAGGACCCTAAGT
>NW_018219871.1:9340-13322 GCF_001263595.1 Phalaenopsis equestris
ACGCCTCAGGAAAGAAGAGAAAGTGGAGGTTCAGCTACAAAGCTGGAAACACTCCAAACAAAAGGACTTACACCCCGTCTGGGTCGGGGAGCCTTCTAACACCCTAAGCGCACTAGACAACCACCTATATGAAGGTATGTTGGGCCAGTCAGGTTGGAAAAGTACGGGGACTCCTCCTCAGGACATGCAAACATGATTGCAGTTATCCAGAATGATCCTAAGTTTTGTGGAGGCCCTATTAATATATGCAGGAAAGTAAAAGTTGCAATTTTTAGATCTTGAATATTTTAATCCTAAATTTTAATTATCTTAAAGATTTTATTTAGGATTCTATAGGAAATTACAATTTTAGGGTCCTTAATGAGTCTATGTTGTATCGTGAAATCCCAGATAAAACACAGAAAGAATACAAGGAAAAACACATGCAAGTGCAGACATGCAACATGATGTAAAGAATAAAGCAAAACAAGTCAAACCAAAATAATAAACAGACGGGTGTCGTTGGGTCGGCAACATAGCCCAGAAAAGAAAAGGGCGGTCGGACTCCGCATATACATGCCCGGTCCTAATTCTATACATCAATATAAAATGTAGAATTAAGATACGGGGCACGAGCATCTGCTCCTGGTCCCCTCCACGTGATTCCCGTGCTAACGACTCGGAACCCGTGCCCGTATCATATTTCTGCTACATGACTCTCCTAGATTCTAAAAAAAAACATAGAGAAAGAAAAAAACTCCATCCTGCATGAAAACAAGTGTCATCGGGAAAATCACATGCACATAATGTATCATGAGCCATGTCTTAGAAGTGTGGGGGGGAGCTAATAGCACCTGCAAGCAAAATGGTTAGAAATCATTATTTGCTCCCCCCCATAGCGATACTTGTGTGTGTATAAAAATAGACATGGCTCCCTGCAGAAGAACGCCCTAACACACTACCACACATATGCAACATGCAGACACACCACAACCATAATGCAAAAGAAAGATACTTGGCTAGGGCAACCAATCCAACAAAGAACAATAGCCAGACATCAAAAAGACTATCTAACACCCTAAATCCTAGCCTTGCACACCATCTAACGAAAAGTGCATCAACCTAGTATCTAAGTGGGGGGGTAAGTCTAGGTATAGTATGACTTTGACGGGGTCGTCATACCGGCCCCATCCTAAAGACCCAAAGGATCTAAAGGGTGTCACGAAGAATGGTGACACGAGTTAGATCTATTAGATCTTTAGCATAGTCATACTCGTGTCAATCCCGATGAATTAACTTGCATTGCTCATTGGGATCAACCCAGCAAGCAATGCTCTTTAAGGCATCGCGACCAACACAGGGTCACTCTCCTAACGAACCTGACTCGCTATCCATGCAAACATGCAAATGCAAATGCTAATGCAGTCAAATCAAAACATATAAGTAGTGATAAAGAGTATGCCATGAAGGCAGTGACTGGAAGGAATGGGCATGGCGTAGCGGTAGGGGCCCGCGAAGAGGGTATACCTGTAAGGTGGTGACTCAAAGAGGATGGGCATGCCGTGACAGCAGAGGCCCGAAAAGAGGGTATACCGGTAAGGCAGTGACTCGAAGGTAGGCATGTCGTAGCGGCAGGGGCCCAAAAAGAGGGTATTCCGGTAAGACAGTGACCCGAAGGAATGGGCATGTCGTGGCGGCAGCGGCCCGAAAAGAGGGTATGCCTGTAAGGCAGTGACCCGAAGCTAGGCATGTCGTAGCGGCAGGGGCCCGAAAAGAGGGTATACCGGTAAGGCAGTTGCCGTGGCGGCAGGGGCCCGAAAAGAGGGTATACCGGTAAGGCAGTGACCCGAATAAATGCAACTCAAGGAGATGATATTGATCATGCAGAAAAACATGTACATGCACATAAACAACACGCAAAGGAGCAAGTGGTAGGTCGATCCAGATGGAGCATATGGTCAAAACAAAGTATTGTGTCAACCGGATCGGGGTTGTCGGCTGAGACACAAGTGATGTGGCCGGTTTGGGATAACCGATCGAGGCACAAGTGGTGTCGATGCAAGGTGCAAGTGCAAGATATAAGATGCAAGTGCAAGTGCAACGTGCAAGGTGCAATGTGCAAGTGCAAATGCAAGGGTGATATATGACACACAATATGTAACAATGCAAAACACACATAAGCAAACAATGAGGTGCAAATGACCACACATGATGGCGAGCCACGCTTGTACTAACGACCTCACCTAGGAAACCTAAGGTTTAGACCCTTGAAAATGCGGCATCGCCGCCTGTTGTTTTAGTGAGGAAATGTGGGGAGTTTCTCCCTGGCTCTCCGAGGGGGTGCTAGCTACAAAGCTTTTCCCATTTCGCGAACTCCTCCAGACTTTACAAAGCGAGCCAGCTACAAAGCTTCTCTCGCTTTGCCAAGTACGACCTCCTAGCTTCTCCAAGTAAAGCTGGGGAAACCCAAAGCAAGGGGAGTGAGGGACTCCAACCCATCGGGACTTGTGCTAAGGCTCACAACAAATGGGAGACACTTGGCTCTACGAAGGGCGTTTGGTTACGCACAGGAAGTCCTAACCTAAAGGCTAGCTCTAGAAAATTGACGACCAATCACATAGGTACGTTGACGCGCCGACCCATGCCGACGCACGCACCTCGTATGGGCGATCGAACCCACACGCCTAGACACCACTAAACCTCAGGCAAGCTAGGAGTTTAGGGGATCTCACCACCACGAGGGTTGCAGGCGTGTTCTCTTTACTTGCTCCAAGCCGTCGACGTCCAGTCCGTGCTCCAATGTGCCTTGTAAAATGTGCACAGGAACAACGAGGAGAAGAAGAGATAGGAATCAGTGAGTTAGGCAAAGCAACCCTAAAAAAATAATAATTTTGGCATATAAAAAGAAATATAATCAAAATATACCTTCGCGAGTGAGGTTGTTCGATGACGGCGAAAGAGGGGAACCCACGAGGTAAAAGACGGACGCGCCTCCTCGAACAATGATAACGCTCGCTGTCCAGCGACGTCGAAGTGCTCAGGTGAAGTATCGGCCGCCGGGAAGGAAAAATGGCAAGGTGGAGGAGTTGGCCGAGAAGAAGAATAATAAGAAGAAAGAGAAATAATAATAATAATAATAATAATAATAAAATCGGAAGAAGGAGAAGAAGAAGAAGAAGAAATAGGAGGAGAAGAAGAAGAAATAGAGAAATAAATAAAAAAATTCGGAAGAAGGGAAAGAAGAAGAAGAAGAAGAAGAAGAAGGAGAAGAAGAAGAAAAAGAGAAAGGAGGAGAAGAGAAAGGAGAAGAAGAAGAGAAGAAAGAAAGAGGCGCGGGGGTCGGATTTTTGCGCAGGGAGGAACTGAGGTTTTGTCAAATCTGGTCACCGGCGTTGGAGGAGACTGGTGGACGGCCCGAGAAAAGGAGATTTGGCGAGGTTCTCGGAAATGTGAGCCTACGGCCGGAGAAGGAGGCAGAGGTCAACTGGAAGGCCGGTCTCAGGCTCGCCGGCGGCGTCGCAGGCCTAGGGGGCGTGCCTCCGGCCGAAGGGAGCGACGACCCGAGCGGTTTTCGCGAAATGGAGGGTGGCGGGGGTTTTGTGTCGCGAATTATCGCGTGCGATGGGGGAGAATCCCCAAGTTCTAATATTTATGTGTCGCGAATTGTCGCATGCGATGGGGTAGACTTAGACTTTTTATTCGCGACACAAAGTCATTTCTTAGTTTAGCAGTCTTGGATGGAGGGAAATATTTGGATAGAAATTTCTGTGATAGTTCTCCCAAAGTTCTAATAGATCCAGGTGTTAACGAGTTTAACCACATCTTAGCTTTATCACTCAATGAAAAAGGAAAAAGTCTAAGTCTAATAGCATCGTTTGAGACTCTATCATATTTAAAAGTAGCACATAGTTCTAAAAACTAGCGATGTGTAAGTTAGGATCTTCATTTGGTGTGCCTCCAAATTGATTGTTTTGTACAATTTGGATAATAGCAGGTTTAAGCT
>NW_018219871.1:14438-16070 GCF_001263595.1 Phalaenopsis equestris
ATGTACAAATTTTTTTAAAAAAAATTTAAATATTACAATATTTATTATTAAATAATTTAACTATATTGATTTATTAATAATTAAATAATGTTAACTATAATTTTTTAAATAATATATTAAATTTAATTTAATTATATAATAATATTATATTACATAAATTAATTTATTAAATATTATTAATACTGAAATATTATAATTATATATTTATAATAATATTTTATATTCAATAATATAGTATTAATAATATATAAATTTATTTAAAAATATTTTAATAATTATTTTATATATTAAACATTATTAATTTTATTATATGTTTTAGTATTATATAGTTAATATATATTAATTATTATGATTAAGTATTTATACTGATTAGTATATATTTAAATTAATTATTTTAAATGTATTTTATATGTTTAATAGTTATAAGTAAAATATTATTTAAGGCTTAAGGAACAAATTTTTTCTTAAGATTTGTCTCTTTTCAATAAGTTTGTAATTTGATTGAATCACTCATGGAGCTAGATATAACTCAGAATGGGATGTACAACATTCCCAAATTATGTTTGAAATAAGAGAATATACATTTTTGACATGCAAAAAATGGACATGCAACGTACGGCATTTAGTTACAACTGTAATTTGGTGACAATGGCAAAAATTTCATTTCATAAACTCCGAGACATCTTTCAACGCTTTGCTTGGCCAACCATGGATCCATGAACATAAGATGGTTCCCTCGTGGCTACATGAATGCATCAAGAACCTGCACGAGGGACAAAAACGTTGTAATAAAGGTGATATAAACCGTAAACTCTAATAAATCCTAAACCCAAAACCCAAACCCTAAAACATAAGCTCAATCCTAAAAAACCCTAAACCCCAAACCCTAGCCTTCTAATCCTTAATCGCTCAAAATTGAAAGTAAAAAATTTTGAATCAGTAGAATAAAAATTAAGCATATACAACAATCTATGTAGACCTAAATATGTCATACAATATACTTGTTGCAAGAGGCCTACTTTGCTACATTTATATTTCCCAAAAGAAATGTTTACACAATCAAAAGTATTGAAACCTAATACAACAACAACAACAACAACAACAACAAAGCCTTAATCCCACTACGTGGGGTCGGCCACATGAATCCTTTTTCTCCATTGCGTCCTATTTAGTGTCATATTTTCATTTAGTTCTAATAAATTAAGATCATTTTTAATACAATAAGCCCAAGTCTTCCTAGGTCTACCTCTGCCTTTCTTAACACAAGTCGAATCTAAAACATCTACTCTCCTAATCGGATCATCTAATGGTCGACGTTTAATATGACCAAACCATCTAAGACGACTTTCTCTAATTTTGTCTATCACAGGAGCTACACCAACCCTATCACGAATATATTCATTCCGCATTTTGTCTCTAAGTGTAAAGCCACTCATCCACCTAATCATTCTCATCTCGGCAACACTTAACTTATTATTATGCTTCTCTTTTAAAGGCCAACATTCAGCGCCATAGAGCATTGCAGGTCTCACCACCGTCTTATAAAATTTTCCTTTCAGTCTTAGCGGTACTTCTCTATGTCTATTATGAGTATTAGAAAAAAAAAAATTATATTTTTTCAATTACTATATT
>NW_018219871.1:16176-51847 GCF_001263595.1 Phalaenopsis equestris
AATGTAGATCTCCATAATTCAAGTTTTTCCTGGGCTTTTTCTCTCGTTTTATCTACGAGAAGAATATCATCAGCAAAAAGCATACACCAAGGTACATCCTCCTGTAGACCATCCATAACTAAAGCAAAAAGATGTGGGCTTAAAGTTGACCCCTGATGTAATCGAACAAAAATAGGAAAATGTTTTGTCAATCCTCCTTCAGTTTGAACACAAGTAACAGCTCTAGTATACATATCTTTAATGACTTGAATATAAGTCATATCAACACATTTCTTCTCGAGAACTCTCCAAAGGATATCTCTTGGAACCTTATCGTAAGCTTTTTCTAAATCAATAAAAATCAAATGTAGATTCTCCTTATTATCTCTGAACTTCTCCATCAAACCTCTCAATAAATGTATAGCTTCCATAGTAGACCTGCCAGGCATAAATCCAAATTGATTATGAGAAATTTTTGTGATGCGTCTTAACCTATGTTCAATTACCCTCTCCCATAATTTTAAAGTATGACACATCAACTTAATTCCTCTATAATTTGCACACTCTTGTGCATCCCCTTTATTCTTAAAAATGGGGATCAAAATACTCTTCCTCCACTCCTCAGGCATCTTTTTAGTTTTTAAAATAATATTAAAGAGTTTAGTAAGCCAAGAAACTCCCAAATCTCCCAAATATTTCCACACTTCAATTGGGATATCATCAGGTCCTACAGACTTTCCACCTTTGGTTTTCTTTAAAGCCTCCTCAACTTCTTTTTTGCTAATGCGACGATAGAAATGATACCTTTTACTATTATTCACGATATTAAAATCACTAAAGTCGATCGAATTTTCAGAAACTTCATTAAAAAGTTTATCAAAGTAACTCACCCACCTATGTTGAATATCTTTTTCTAAGAAAAGTACTTTTTGGTTTTCATCTTTAATACACTTTACTAATACACTTTACTTGAGTTAAATCTTTACTTTTCTTTTCTCTTTGTTTGGCTAGTTTGTACATATATTTTTCACCCTCCTTAGTATCTAATCTATTAATAAGATCATTAAAAACAGTATTTTTAGCATCACCGATTGTTCTTTTAGACTCTCTGCGGGCCGTTTGATATTTTTTCTATCAATATATATTTCTCACCACCTAATAACTATAAGAAAAAACTGCCATCAAACCTTTCAAAAGAGTTGAAAGTTTACAATATCACATATTTTAATATCACAGATTTTAAGAATTATTTTTTTCATATGAGGCCATCCATTGAAGCCCAATCTAAGAAAGAATAAAGGCATGCTAATTTGTATCCGTATTCTTAAAGTAAAAAACTTCGATGCAGCCTACAAGTTGATAGTCCCTCAAGCTTCCAGCCCTCTAAGTTTATGCCAAAAAAATTAGCAATTCCCTTGTATTGATAATTTGTGACTCACTGGTGCTTTGACATCCCCGTCGTCATGAAGTGAACCACTTCTCTGAGAAACTTAGGGTCCATTTGAGCAGCTTATTTGATACAGTGGCATTTTGAAAACGCTTCTGGACTGTTTAGGTAAACTGCATTTTGACAGCTTTTGTGTTTTGAAAACGTTGAAAGCAGTGTTTTCACACAGCACCTATCTAGGTGCGATGACAGCTTTCTGACAACGGTTTGGCTTTTCAACAAAAAAAAAAAATAATAATAATAATAATAATAACCACTACACCTAACTGATCAGCAGATTAATTTTAATTAGCTTATCAGCATATTATTCAATTAGCTGCAGCTGCCCCAAACTGACCCTTAATGTCAAAATTGTAAAGAAAAATATAAGAAAAAATTTTGTACTGATAAATACACTACAAGCCATGCCAAAACTTTATTTACAAGTACCTGCACCATCTCCTGCATGGTTGTAGTAATCAAAACACTCATTTCTCCAATACATAAATCGAATCTAACCATTAAACTTATAACTGTATGTTTTGCAGCAAATCAAAGCTGCCCGTCCCAAGCTTCACTATTTTACCGAGGGAGACGCAAGCAGAAGGTGAATCCATGGTGTCTACAAAACCATGGAGAGCTGATTCTGTGATGATGTTTGTGGCAGTCTCAAATGACATTGCACAAAAAGGAGAAGTGCTGAACTTACGCATTCCCAACCGATTCAAGGGACGATAGTCGCCATTGTACGTCATCAAATCTGCAATCAACATCAAGTGTCGTACATTTACCTCAATGCCATATGCATCGAAGACACCCTTCACCTCATTTAAGATGGTCGCTCTCGCGGCTTCCACACCATATGTCTTCAGCATTGCATGAATATTATTGGTGACGATCTTATGGATATCAATGTATTCATACAATTCCCAGAGTACTTTGAAGTTCACCCCAGCAGTCTGCAGCAGAAGGGGGTCACCAGTTCGCTTAGGTTCCACCACCGAGCACAGTTCAATGTTCTTGCATGCCTTCACATATATGCGCTTCGCCGTCTTCTGAGCAATCTGCAAGAGAAACTAATGTTAAGAGAGAATGGAAAAAAAAAGGAGCACTTGTTCACTAATCCCTATATTTATTTAAAATATGAGTTAAACCCAAAAAAATAATGACCTCTCCATCTATTTATTGGACGCAACAATAAAATATCTCCTAAACCGTTAGCATTCACAAACTCACAAAGTGAATTGCAAGCATACTCAATCGTAAAATGAAGAAACAAGTTTATTTCTGGACCAGGTTTCGAAGTAATTTAAATTATCATGTGTTTAAATAAAAATTGCTAGAAGATGAGATACAAGCTAAAAGCCAAAAAGGCAATCCCTTAAGAAAAGAAGCAGTTCAAAAGTAGTAAAACAAAATAGTCTTTAGAAATTACCTCCCCTAGTAAAACATGAGGTTCATCTTGACTAAACTTGAAATGGACTTCAAATTCTAATCCTTTGGATTCTGCAAGAAGTACTCTGTCAGTCAAAATGCCACAATTTCTTATAACAGCCTTCCCTTTGACTTCCGATCTCATTACTCTCTTTCCGGCAGGTGTTGATTCGAATGTAGAAGTGACTTGCGTTACTTCTTGAGCTCCTAATGCATAATCTTCTTTATCGCCATCGATATCAGATTCAATTGCAGATCCAAATTGTGTGCCATCATATTCTTCATTTAAAGCAGAAATTTCATTTTCAACATTATCATCATATTCAATTTCATCATTGGTCTGCCTCTTAATCTTCTCAGCATCTGCACCCAAGTCCTCTGCATCCACAATATCATCATCATCGACATCACCATCATTGCTAGCATCATCATCAGCATCATGAACACTGTCAACATTTTTGTCAACATCATTTTGATTCACCGCTGTTACCTGACTTACGGGTTCATCTAAGTCTACATCATCCAATTCAACATCCTTCTTGAATGTGCTAGTCCTGATGTTCTTAATCTTAGATGACAAGACCAAGTGCTTTGTTATATCTTCCTCTATCTCTTTAATAAAAAATTTTGTTAAGGTCTCCATGCAATCTGACAAAGTAATACCCGAATGTGGAGGATAAAGCTCGGGAGAGTAAAGTTTTATTATTAACTTGTATAGGGAGTACACCTGTTTTCCAATAATAAAGAATGGCACGGTGGAGACCTCTATACTCTCTATAACATCTGCTAAGCTGATTCTCCCTAGTTTCGCAGCAATGAATTCAGCATCCTCCCTGTAAAAAAAAAAAAGGTTGTATGCATGCGTGGGCTAAAAAGAAATGGAAATCACAAGCACAAAGACTACACAATAAAGATAAAGAAGCTAAAACAATGTGATTTCCATCTTGAATGATATGTTATTTATTAGAAACATAACAAAAAGCTCGCTTGATGCCTTCAACCTCATAATTTACCTGGATCGAAAGTCAAGCAAAGGACAGGTCATGACAGGAGTTTTGATGTCCACCTTTGCATGCATCAGTATTTCAGTCAAACGAGGTATACCAAGTGTAACATTTAATTCTCCACGTCCAGCAAGATGAAAAGTGTTGAGCCTGAAAGAAGGAAATGGATCAGCTTTTAGTAAAAGGAAAGCATCATGTAAAAAAACTTTTAAAAAATCCAGGATGATAAAAACCGGAGAATAATTAAAACTTACGTCATCTGTGTTGAAGGCTCCCCGACTGATTGAGCAGCAAGCACACCAACTGCTTCACCAGGTTCAACAAGGCTTGATAGGTACTTCAGTTTCACTAACTTCATCAGGTCCTTCCTCTTAGCCTGCTTAAAATAGCCAGTTGGATTTTTAGATATTCGACTAAAAAAGTGCACAGCTTTTTCCTTGAGTTCATGGGATAATTCTTTCAAGTAACCATTTGACTTTGATAAATGAGCGTATTCAAGTTGACCACTCATCTTTCCAAGAACAACTTTTTGATTCTGCAATTATAAGTAAACTAAGCATTATATGTCTTATAACTAAGGTATCTAGAGAAGAGAGCCAAGATTTGCTATCATCACCATCATAAGCATTTCAAATTCATCAAGGAAACTACTCTTTTGGACGTCAACTCCATCTTCACCATATGTAAATTGAACGATGGACCCGTCTGCATCACGTACTGTATGATCATAACTAACTGTCAAACATTCAAGGTTCTTCACCAAGCATCGCTGGAGATATCCACTGCGGGACGTTTTGACAGCTGTATCCACCAATCTAGACATCATAAAGAAGAATCATAAAGCCACGGTAAGAATTGTTATATATTCTAAACCAGCAAATTCATCTAGCGTGAAGATTTGAATAATCCAATATAAACTTCAAATCAAGATGAAGAAAAGATGAAAAATGAAAAGCATACCCTTCACGACCTGCCATGCAATGGAAGTAGTACTCTTGAGGGCGCAAACCAGTTAAAAACCGATCACAAATAAACCCTCCAGCTCGAGATGAAATATCCTGGAGGAAAGCACGGCAATGTTTTCCCAGAAGCCATACGTGGAACACGCTTTCCTTCTAGTTCTTGCTGGCCTAACAATGATGAAATTTGTGTCATATTAACCTGCAATAACAATTGCATGCAGTTAGTATAGAGAGGAGATATTGTAATAATACAAAGATAAAAGCAGAAAAAAATTTACAACAGATAACATGACGTTTCTGAATAAAAGCTACTATGTAGAACACATCACTAAAGCACAACGGCTTTACAAAAAAGACCATAGATATCCTCATGCCAATAAGGCAAACGAGTCAGCAAACCTTGGGTTTGGCTATTGCAATTTAAAAAGTAAAGTAATAAAAAAGATAGTATAAATGACTTCAAAGATCATTGTCAAGCAAATGGGTAAAAAACATTATCGTATCATTCAGATGAACATAGAGGCAACTTAAATTAATGAGCATGGAATTAGAAAAAACAACAACAAAATCAATAAGAATGCAGTATTATTGGGTTATCTTTTGCTTTCGTTTCACTAGTACAAGCAAGCAAGCATTTGGAGCTGAAACTCTACTAAAATAACAAGATGAACTGTTATCATGAAGGGGGAGAATTGGGACGTCTAGGTCAGGCTTCCTGTGATAGAAGCAACACCAAGAGGAACCAAGAGGTCCATTAAGCCTAGAAATTTCTAACGAGCAGCAATTTCTTGATAAAGACGCTGTTAACCTCCACACCTTCTCAACATTCTGACATAGTTCAATGCAGCAGAAATGGCAAAGAATAGCAAACAATGATCACTGCATCACACAGATCGGGATCCAGATGCATCCCTATAAATTGAAATCATCCAAGGGTTGCATATTTCGTTAAATGGATTACGTCCGTGAGTTTGAAACATCTAATTTGCCTAATGAAAGGGGTCCACATTATCTAGCACTTTGCACGAGAAAAAAGTGAAAATGTTTATAATGCTTTCATCTGCAAATATTGCATATGAAGAACATATTTATATTCAATAAGTTGTGTTCTTATTTAAAGGAGAGGCTAAGGCAAAGCAAACACAACAAATCATTGTGAGTCAATTTTTCGGAATACTATGGCATATATGCTCAAAGTCTGTTGCCCTTTATTGAAGATCATTAGATTGATCAAGGATTAAAAAAAAATCAATGAGACACACACACACACACACTCACACACAAAAACACACAATATGCAGTTATAATTAATAATTATTTGTTTGGTTGTGTGTGTCATTGAATTTTTTTTTCCCCCTTCAATCAATCTAACAACCTTCAATAAAGGGCGGCAAATTGGCATATGCGCTCCAAGTTTGTTGCCCTTTATTGAAGGTCGTTAGATTGATCGAAGGAAATAAAAAAAGGATTCAATGACACACACACACAAACAAACAAATAATTATTATTTGTATGAATCCTGATAATCTTAAAGATTTAGTTTACATAAAATATAATAAAGCTTTAATTTGAAGATACAACCATCAAGCCATCATAAACCCTATCTCTTTAAATGGTACGGCTCATGCTAATGAGTTGCTAACACAAAGAAGAAAAGATGATGAGACGCACAAGCTAATGAATTAATTATGAGGAATATTTGATATGGAGTACTATTAAAGATGCCACTAATATTGATGAACAAAGCTACAACATTCAAGCTTGATCCAAGGAAAAAAGAAGAAATCTTCATCCAGGCTCAATATTGTCGCAATTGAATATAAATATGATGAATATAAAAATTATGATTTAGGAGAAAATTATGATATTAATAAAAGAAGCAGGACTTTTTGAACCTATAATAATGATGATGATTCTTTAAATGAATATTTTAACTTTTAAAAAAAGATTAGACTTGTAAATATAATAATATGAATTTTAAGTGAATACTTGATGAGCATTTAGCATTATTTTTGTTATTTCTATTATCATGATAGTTTATCTAGCATTATTTTTTGTTATTTCTATTATCATGATAGTTTATCTTTTAATTTAATACTCTTTCATATTTATCTGCATTTTATTCATAATTTTTTAATAGTTTGCTTCATATTTACCCGTATTTTATTCATAATTTTTTAATAGTTTGCTTCATATTTAAAATAACATGTGCCATATGCTGCTGGCTATGGCACCACCATTATTTTTGCAATATGGATATTAGTCATAAACAAGTAAATATCATGAATAATGGTAATTCCAATATCGATTAATTAACTTTCATCGCAATGCATGTAATTCAATTCATTTTAAGTAAAGATGTAATGTATCTAAAAACCAAAAAATGTAAGAAAATAGAGACCATCAAATATAGAAGCATCAACCTTGATCCTATTAGTTGTATTATGTAGACTGTTAATGGAATGACCGTGCTCAAATAGTAGGTGCTCCAAGATGGGTTGTCACGTGTAAGTCTACTCTTTAGTGAAGTAAATTAGGTCAGGAATGTTGTCACAAGAATGATGTTGAAACATTAAAATTGTCCTCTTCATCTAGATCGAATAAATGTATTATATAGGTTAGTCAAAATCTTTAAATTGCTAGTGAAGCATTTTATAATTTGTTCACGTGTCAGGTGAAAGATAATTGTGGAATAGCAATTAGTTTAATAATGGATACCATATTAGCACTTATTTGTCTTAACAAAGTTTTCATCCTTCAATAAAAACAAAAGAAATCATCATTTATCTCAAATAACAACATTAATCTCTAGCTTATTAATGCTTCATCCAAGTTTAGTTCATGTTCACAAGATGTGACTCTTTTACTATATCAATTAGGCTATTGATGATCTACATCTTAATTTGATTACTATGGACAAAATAGGCATCCAATTTATTTTAGCTGTTTATGGAGTGTCAAAATTGCAAACAATAATGATATAGTTTATAAAACCAGCCCAACAAGATGAATAAACGATATTGAAAAAAAATATAGTTAAAACAATAATTAGCAGATATTGTTAAAAAAAGAAAAAAAAGAATGAGTGTTCTTTTATTATAAATTTACATTCCATCATTACTTAGGGGGATAAAGGCTTGTGTTGTTGCATAAATTCTAATTATGTGACATTAAGTATGCAGAAAATATGCAATTCAAGTCATATATTAAGTAGCAAAAAAATTTTCATGGAACACACTATTCACTCACTTGTAAACCTCACCTAATAATTTTGAAGGCTATAAGTAAGGCTTCGTTTGAGAAAAAGGCTGAACTCCGTTCCATTGCAGGGAACGGCAAAAACAATTCTTCACGCCTATTTTATAATTCAACTTCTCCACGAGATGTGTCAACCGCAAAGATATTTCCTCCCCATTTTAGAATGTGAGATCTCCACCGCTTTGGCACTGTCGCCCTAGCATTCTAAACTTTCGAAAATGAAAATGTCGGAAATAACTTGCAGAAATCTCCCGCAAAAACTCTTCTTCTTCTTATCCCTTATCGACACTCGCATTCGTTAAAGTCACACTATTGTTCCGCCATGACATTTGATCTTTCCTCTCAGCACAACCACAGCCCACAAACATCATTTTTTCCATCACACAAACACCCATTTGAACGAAAGCTCTCCCTAAGCTTGTAATCCCTTTCTCATTTTCCATTCGCATCGGGTTATTCCTCTTCAAATTACTAAAGACAATAGCTACCGCAACGACAATCAATTCCTATATTGGATGCTGGCAAAAAATCTTCAATGTCACTATCCCGAGCTTGTTGCTTAAGTTTCTAGCTCTTGTTGAGAGTTAATCTTCGTGGGCACGAAGGAACCGCATTGTCACTATAATTCTAAATTCGGAACATTTACTTCTCCGCATATGTGTAACGACCGGTATTGGCTGGATCCGTCTCGATGCAGCTAAAGGTTGAGAAGAAGGGGAGGAATGAGGGATGGGTAGGTGTTCACGGTGATTGTGATAGAATGAGTTGCAAATTCTTTGTGATAGTATTCTATTGTTGTTTTCTTGAGATTTTTCTTGTTTTGGGAGATTGAATTGTT
Source organism: Phalaenopsis equestris (assembly GCF_001263595.1). Lineage (NCBI taxonomy): Eukaryota > Viridiplantae > Streptophyta > Magnoliopsida > Asparagales > Orchidaceae > Phalaenopsis > Phalaenopsis equestris. The sequence continues at coordinate 25,078 of NW_018219871.1, forward strand.
TGTTGCTTTCGGGGAGTTTGGTTGTGTTATTTTTCTACGGTCAGAATGGAGGATAAAAGATCATTGACTGTTGCAAATGGGTTTGGGGAGAATTTAGATCTATGAACATTTTTTTTTTGTGGATTTATTCAAGCTAGATTGATTTCCTGTCATTAGGAAGATGTCGTGGTCAACACTTCTCTCTTAAATCATTCTTCTTATTAGTCTAGATTGGGCTAGAATCGTTATGCATTAGCAATTAATGATATTCTCCGAACAATGCTTCTTGAAGAATCTTGGAAATAAACGCTACTTATCTCTAGATGTTTGTTTACATATATTTCATCAAGAGTTTGATTGAGTTATGTGTGGCAAGAATTTGCTTTCTGGAGTAATGTGCTTTTTCTCGTTCATTGCTTTTATAGATATCTTAAAAATTGTTATGTGGTTATTCATTGCAGTTGAACTACAGAGCCTGATCTTAACCACCGTCCCATAGTTATTTTGGTTGTGTTGATCAAATTTTTAGTTTCTGATGGTTAGTTTGAGCTTACTTTTTTGTTGCAAATGCTAATAACTTTCTTGGCCAATCAATGCTGAAGGTTTTGCTTTTGGGTTTTGGGTGTCAGGTTTGTATTGGGAAAACTCAAACTCTTGAGCTCGATCTCTAAAAACTAGTTTACACCAATTACATAATGAGTTGAGTTCAAAATCCAGAGATAAAAGATCAAGAGTTTTGAGTTCTTTTAATACTTTGATGATCACAGTTTGCATAATAACCATTGGAGGAGCTAAAATGTGTATCATATCCTCCAAAAAATAACTAATTCATTTTAACAAAATAAATACTACTGTCTGCTTCCCAATGCCAAGACAACAGCTTCAGCAGAGTTCCATTGTTGTTTTGTATTACATGTTGGCTCTCATAGAACCTCTCATATATATATAAATGTAAGAATTGAACTTTAGGTGTTAGACATGTGAAGACATAGGAACTAAGTGGTATGTATATAAATCTTCCATATAAAAATATATATATATATATATATATATATCAGACACGATTATGCAAACTATTGGACGAATGAGATCCATTTGGTCTCATTTTTCAAAAACTAAAACACACTACTTTCAAAACCCAAACTATATATCTTTTATATTTAAATTAAATCTCAAAAATTATTTTCATATATCATATTTTTCAAATAAATCTAAATCAATCTAATCGAAATCAAAAAGTTGACCGACACTATGTAGCATGAAAGCAAAAGTTGCATCTGAGATAGGTAAATTATGCATTAAAGCCCACTTATCACAAGTTTTTGCTCCTCTATTATCTCTTTGAACCCTACATTTTATCGCTCTGGTGCCAACAGTCGCTCCACTCAAAGACAAAGTTTTCCTGCCTTTATGATTTGATTGTGAGGAACCATCACCATGGATGCTCTTAGCTTCTAGCGCTGACGAAATGAAATCATAAGAAAAATTTGTTGTGTTAAAATTCATTGGGGAGGAATCAAACTGGGGGGTGAGTAAGGGTCTGTTTGGGGCACCTGCAACTTAATAATAAATTATTGCGCAGCAGCTTCACAGGAAGTTGTTGAGACTTAATAATAAGTTGTTGCGCAGCAGGTGCAGAAGCTGTTGCGGATAAGTTGATTGTTTTTTTTCTTTTTTGCAGTTTGAAAACAGTTATGTTGTAGCTGATTCTAGACAAATGACAATTTTACCTCTGTATAGTAATGTTGTTTGCAACAAAACTGTCATATCAATCCATTTTATACATAAAAGCAGAAAAATTAAGTGTTGAACATTACAAAAAAAGACATCTCACTTAATAATGAGTATTGTGATTACTAAAATTAAGAAAAAGACTATTAAATAATAATTAATAATATGATAATATTATTTTTAAAATGAGGACGGCGTATGTCACGAGCGAGGGTAGATGAATTGCGAGAGAGGGAGAGGGATCGAGAGAGACAGAAGAAATGCGAGTGGGGGACCCAAGGGGCCGCAGGGTAAATTGCAAGCGAAGAAACGCGAGCAGCTGGGTCAAACATGCATCTGCGTTTTACCTAGAGTTTTTAAGGACATCGTTGCGACGTTTTTTTCAAACAGCACAAAATGTGTTTTCAAAATTCGTCGCGCAAATAACGCCGTCCCAAACGGCCTAAGTTGTGTCAGTAGAATCTCAATAAATTAAGTTCTTAATGGATCACAACCTTGTTTTGCTCACATCCATAGCAGATTGATAAGGCATTTTGATGCTTCAGTTCTAACACCTGCTCCTGCTCGTCATGAGGAAGCTCATCTGCCCAGCTGCTTGCTCGCACGCAACACCCATCGCCTTAAATCTCCAACGCGTCGACTTATCCTTCCGCTCTCAAAATGGATCCATTAGATCCGCGCATGGAAGCACCATGATATCTCTGATAGCTTGTCGAGAACAAGATCGATCTCACGAATGAATTTTTAGATGTGACAGGGTTATCATAATATTTTAACTTGTATAATAAAGTTAAAAAGTGCCTACTGAATTTAGTATTCAAATGTGGTTTTGTGAACAATCATTTTATAAAGGAGTTTTGTAGGATGTTTTTTTTTACTTTTTAAATTTTTTTAAGCTAAACCTCACAAATAGGAAAAGTGCATATTCTTTTTGATAAATTATGGATGTTGTTTTGTAGGATGTTTTTAAATCAATTTTTACATATTCTTCTCTTTTGATAAATTATGGAAATTTTGATTCTTTTTAATTATGTGTATTTTATATATATATATATATATATATAGATATATATAAAGTTGAACCCGAAATTTATAATAGATGTTATATTTTAGCGGATTAGAATCATTTGATTCTTAAAAGTAATTCTACATTATAAATTTTTTTTAATAACAATAAAACGGTAGTCAAATAAATGTATGGCAGATTGACAGTAATTTAAAAAAAATTAAACTGCAAAAAAAATAGAACCTGAATTTTCAAGGAGTTCATAGAGGTAATAAAGTCTTTGTTATCTTTAAACATGATAATTAATTGTGTTATAAAGTGCAAATAATTTTGTATTCAAGCAGTAATTTATTTTAACCAAGCGGAACCTTTTAAGGGAGTTTTTTTTTCCGTTGTAGCATTTAAATGTGATTTTCAGAAAGGCAATACGCCCTAAGCAAACTTATAAAATTTGCGACATATATGCATTTATCTTAACATATATAATAGGGTCAAAAACAAATATAATAGGGCCAAAAACAAATATAATAGGGCCAAAAACAAAAAATTATAATTTCTTTGCAAGTAGATCTTTCTTCAACTAAAGGGGGCTAAAAAATTCTAAGAAGAGCAACCAATAATAGAGAAAAGTAAAATTATGGACAAGTTAAAGCTGCAAGTGAACAACAAGGAAGCCATTGAAGTTGAAATTATTGATGAGTAGCATTACATATCAACTATAGGAAAGGAGCTACAAAACTGGTTGGAGTAGCATGATGAGGGGTTCAATTGCCAAGTTTGAAGTAGGCATGATTTGCTAATAACGGAAACTATATATGATTGGAAACCATGTGTGAGACAAATTGCTCAATTAAAGAGGCATGATGTGTTGAATCACTTCAGCTTTTGATTCCGAACTCCTAACTTCGGCATATAAATTACGTTTCGGTGCCTAAATGCAAATAAAAGAAATAAAATAAAATTTTTAAAAATGTGGTGGGGGTACATAAGAGAAAAGGACCGAGAGGGAGGGAGTGCATGGAAACAAGATGCATTTAGCAAATGGATTGTGAGCGAGAACCAACACACGGGAAAATGAAAGAAATTGGGCAAATGTATGCTAAAAATAAATGGGTTAAGGAAGGGCTCAAATTTACAATTCTTGCCAGTTGCGGGTGATCTGAATCGAACATATAAGACTTCTACAAATAGAGTTTGAGAGGGATTCACAAAAAATGATATTATTTCTTTGACAAATCTCCCGGTCAAAAATAGAGAATGCAAAACTGTCTTTTCTTTCCTCTTCGCTCACGATTCATACATTTCTTCCTCAATTACCAATTAAAGGCCAAAGATAATGTGATTATAAATTTTGCGTGAAAAAACAGAATTGTAAATTGAAATTAAACCCCTGCATGCTCAACTTAATTCATTAAAAGAGGTATCATCAAGTTGACCCCAAATAGTTAAGTCAAAGCTAATGTTCATTAGAGCATATACATAAAAATAACACAAAGAGTTTGAAATACTAAATTTTAAGCATAAATCTCTGAGTACAATAAAAAAACATCAAAATAACTTATAATTTAGAATTTGCACAACAAAATATTTGAAGAAAATATGAATAAGATGCACTTATGGCCCTCTACATTTAGTCTTATTTTTTTAATCTATTTTTGGAGCATATCATCTCTGTTTATCTACTCGTGCTACTTGTATGCATGGTTAGTTGTTGATGAGAAATTCCATAGAATGCTTTTCTATAGTTGTTCACAAGAGCAACTTCATAATTAGTTCATAATGATTTTCCAAAAGATATTAATTAAGGATCCTGAAAAGTTTCTAATTAAGTATCAACCACTTGAGATGGTGGACTTTGTTTCCTTAAATAAGTATTGATGAAACAAAGAGATCACTTCTATTTTAATTAATGGAAGTGCCCTTCACTCAACAGTTGTTAATGCATGAAACCAGTTAAATCAGAGATGAGAGTCAGTGAACTCCTGGATAATGAAGTGATTGAATGTAATCATTCTATTGCTTGGTAATAAAATATTATTTCAATATAAACTCTTTGTTGTTGATGTCCTAATTTTGCATATTGATTAGACATCCAATTATATGTCAGAATAATTTCAATATAGTAAATATTTGATCAACACTACAGAGTAGCATGGACTATATTATATTGTATTAGACTAACCGATCACTTATATGGCATTTCACTAGTTAGTAGAAATTGGATAAAAAAAATCGTGATACCATAGAACCCGCTATGATAACTTAATAGTTTTGGGGGTGAATTTAGCAAGTTTATCAGAATTAAATTTTTACAAGGTAAAAATAAGGAAAAAAAGTTTACCAGGCCACCTTTCGCTCCAGTTGAAGTCATCAGAGACAAGCAGTTAGTAGGAAATGGTTTCTGCAAGCCACCAGGGAATAACACGCTATTAACTTCGGAAGTAAGAGCATTCAGAGAATTTGACATCATTCTATCTAGCCTTGTTACTGCAGATTCTCCATTTCTCCTGACAACTTTCTCAGTTTCTTTCAGCAACTTCAATGGATCTAAAAGGATCAAAGCAAGTTGGCAAACATTGTGATAGAATAACCTCTAAAATATTAGATTCAAAAGAATCAAACGAATTAAATAAATCTCGAACCAGATGTTATTTGAAAAAAAAGTGTAGCTTCCGTCCAAGAAAAAAAATAATTTAATGCATCTCTAAAAAGCCTATTATATAAAATCTTTATTGATTAATTTTCCAGAAAATTCAGAAGGACATTTCAGCTCCATGATATCAAACTAAAAGATAAAGAAAGCAAATGTTAAATGAAAATTATTAAAGGAAAAAGGCGACCAAGAGCAAACATTTTTGAGGTTCCAATAAGAAAATCCACCAAATATATACCATAAAATTGGCGTACCTTTCAAATCATTTGTTGTAGCTTTTGTAAACCGAGAATGAACATCTTCACTGAGACATTCGCTGTTTTCCAGTATTCTTTTCCTCTTCTTATCCGATTTTTCGAAAACCAAAAGATCATCCACTCCACATGTAAAACCATGCATCTGTGAATAGAAGCTAATACTAATCATACTAAAATGTTGTGATATATGAGTGAGCTATGGAGCATATAAAGAAACATCAGACAAAAACGAGAAGCACCAACTTGCAGAAAGAAGGTGAATAAGCGACTGAACACTGCAAGTAATTGCCCAGCAATGTCTGCACCATAAAGTTCATGGATAGTATGAACTAAACCGCATTTTCCAAATTGAGCTTTGTCAATAATCCCATGCACAAGCTCATTGTTGTAAACAAACAATTTCCTTTCAATAGCATCTTTTCCAAAATACTCCTTGGGAATCCTTCCCTCTTTCTGAACAGTAAGTGGTTCACGACCCTTTATCAGATGATGTAGAATTGCCGTAATGACCTACACATAACACCGAATTGACACCTGATGTATCTAAGTTAATGCTTGACAATTTAAAGACAAAAAAAACTCCATTATTGATGCGTATGAATAATCAAATGGACTATAACTAACCTGTTTTCCTGTCCACAACAGTTTTGGCTTCCATATAGCAGGAGGAAGGGGCTGAATATCATCAGCGACAACTACAGCAGAAATCTTTTGGCCAAAATTAATAGCCTGAGAACTATAAGATGGGGGTGGTACACAGGAAACATATAAAAGCTGACTGTACTCTTCACGAGTTAGAAATGTGTCCATCTTTGTTAGAAGCACAGCGCTTACAATATGATCCTATATAATTTAAGAGATTCAAAAAGCCATCAATTTTTTAACGAGAAATGTAATGTCACCAAAATATATTGCAAACAATAGGATTCATACCTGTATGAGACTTCTTATGGGATTCCCGCTGGTTGGAACAATATACTGCTTATTGGCATTAACAATGTGAACACACTCCGCTCGTGAAATCTCATCTTGAGGAAAATGAACATTCATTTCATCACCGTCAAAGTCAGCATTGTAAGTGCTACAAGGAGAAGATTTTATAAATAGAATGTAACAAAAAAAAGGTTCCCAAACAAAAAATGAAAAGTGTAATTAGGACCTGCAATTGGCATAGTGCATACGAATTGTTTTTTCTCCATTCATTACCCGTACAACATGAGCCATCATGCTAGGCTTGTGCAGCGTCGGCTGTCAAATCATATGTAAAATTAATATGAGCATAAAACAAATGCATTCATAAAGAAGAAGAGCATTTTTTAAAAATTATTTAACTTGTAGAGAACAAACAACAAAATGGCTCGTTACTGAAAAAGGAATCAAAAAGTGCTAAGCTAAACTGCTTTTATAATGCTGTACAAACTAATGCTCATTTGCTTTAATAACCCTCTGTTCACAAACAACCAAGACATTAAATGTTCCCTAATTAAGAGCAATTAAAATGAAAATTGAGACATAAAACATATTACTTGGAGGATTTCTCCAGGTTCAATGAATCTATAACTAGGCTACAGAATATAATCTTTCTAAACTTTCAAAGAAATTGTGTTCAAGTTTTCGATAATACGTGCAGGGCTTTGCTCAATAGAAAGTACAAAAAAATATGTATTAAAAAAACTATGATTTAGCTGATAAAAATGCTCGGTTTACTTTTTTTTTTTTGTACTTTCTATTGAGCAAAGCTGCGAATTAATGTTATTCTAAGCACATTCCTCTACGTACGCATCATAATTTAAAGTTGAACCTCCTATTGATTTAAATAAATAACAGAGAAAAACCTATACCTGTCGATTAACTAGAACTATGTCCCCATCTTGCAAATGACGATATACAAATTTCGCTTCAAATTTTGTTTCTGGGCCCATTCCCACCTTAGTAACTGCCCTTGATGTGAGTAATTTCCTTGAAATTGCATTTCTCATGTCCATACCTGTTTTTGAACTTTATTATTCACTACCAAAAAAAAAGCAAGGGGTGCTAAAGACCGAAAAGTAAAAAAAATAAGTCATAAAAGATTGCAATCCAGCATAAAGAAAATAGAAAACTATCAACTTTTTATTTCTTGCGATGAAACTATGTTACTAGTTAGAGAAAAGTTTACATGAACAAACAGTTGCAAAATAAAGCGTATAGAAAAGTATAAATATAAAATATATTGGATCAAGATAACTTCAAGAGCTGGTCATATTCAGACATCTGCTAAGTCAATAATGACAAATTGAATTATTGTGCCTGTCTTCGAATCTAATAAACTTTAGTGAATAAAGAAAAACTGCAATTTTTCTCTCTGCAAAAAAAATCCAAAGTCCAATGGAGATTGCTTCTCTCCTCTTGGATAAATGAGAATTATAGAATTTAAATAATAAATTGATTAAAAATATATAAGATAAAAAAGGGTACGTAATATATGCACAAATTTGAATATTTGAAAAACAATCAGGATTAATAAAAAACTGAATCAAAATTACGATGGACCAAAATGTAAAGTCAACAAATAACGTGGCTAAGAAATGGCTTTTCAATAACTCTAAACAACAGATATGATAAATATAAAAGAGACTTTTTTATGGAATGATGAGAAAATCCATTTGAAAAAAAAGTACCATTTTGTTGAAACGCCAACTTGAAATGAGGATTGCAAAACATCTTAGAATGTTTAAAAATGCAAAATGGGTAAAGAATAAGAGTAAATGATCAAAAGAGTTTTACATACCAACCTTCCAAAACATTTAATATAACATTTTAACCACCCAAAATCTTAAGGGGTTTTTACATAGCACCCAATTCTTATGTATTTATTCATCTCACACCCAAACTTTGATTTTTACAGTTTAAGCATCCTAACTATAAAAAAAATTGTAATCCACCTTTTCATACATAGTGTAATCCACCTTTTCATACATATTTTCAAACATAGGAAAAGGTGCTTAACTGTAAAAAGTAAAGTTTGGGTGCAAGATAAGTAAATACATAATAATTGGGTGCTATGTATATAAATTTCCCAAATCATAAATATAAGATTTTAACCACCCAAAACATTCACTAAAAACTTCATGAGTGAGTTTAGGAGGCGGTTGTAATGAAAAAACTATTAAAATATTGTATTTAAAGTTTAAGAGGTTGAAATGTTGTAATAAATATTTTGGATGGTTGGTATGTAAAAATCTCATGATTAACTACACTTATAAGATACTAAAGAAAAAGAGAAGGGAATCAACCACCACAGATAATACTTCTTTATCAAAGAGAATATGAAAAAAAAAAATCAAACAATTTCAGCAAAAAATTTAAAATCCAATAAATGTTTTACATAATAGGAGAAGAAAGTTTTATGTTATTGAATGATGGGATGATTGGTGTGATTGGTATTCAATTCTGAATGATGGGATGATTGGTGTGATTGGTATTCAATTCTCAAAGACTGCATTTATGGTCAACAACTTTGCTTTGACTTCAAAATTTCCTTTTACCCCGCCTCTTCACTTAACAACTTTTTCGCTGTCCCGTCGCTGTCCCGGATTTAGAGGAGGTCGTGAAAGAGTAGAAAATTCATACACTTAGGGTGAAAGATGATGAAGAACTTTATTTATAAGAGTCCTCAATAACATTTTTTTCTTCTGGTCCAATTTCAAAAAAGCATCTTGTCAATACTACGAAGAAAGATAATGTTCTTACATCTCTCTCTTCATCTTAGATTGCGTAGTAATCTTGTTCTTTCCTTCACGAAGACAAATACAATTAAGATTCTCCAACCATAGATAAGTATTGTTGCTGAATTTGATAGTTACCAATTTAACTATCCTATTTTATGGAATGTCTTTGCACTCAAAAATCTATTTCACAGAAGCCAATCAATGAATTCATCCCAATCCATACGCTCATCAAAACTTGGCAAGTCAATCTCTCCCTTCTTCTAAACCTAATGCCAAATAGACGGGGCATTGGTTCTTCATCGATCGAGCTTCATTGGTGAAAATGTTTCACCTCTTCTTCTCCATCTAGTTGATCACCATTATGGCTATTGATAATCTATACAAATTATAGTCTTTCAATTTCAACAAGTCTTTGTTGTATTTAAGAAATTTCTCTCTACACATCCTCCATAGTAAGCTCTTAAATACCTCTTTATAGATTTCACCTAGAAAACATGATTTGTTCCCCATTAAGGTTTCAATCAACGGCAGGGTCTAGATTTAGATTTGGCCAAAATTTTGAGATTTAGGGTGCATTTGGAACAACTTTTTTGTTGTGGCACGTTTTGAAAACACTAAAATACTCGTTTGAAAATCGTGGTGTGGCAGCTTATAAGAACAATTTCATTAAATGTGCCGCCTGCGTTGCTTCAGTTGGCTTACTGCGTGGTATTTTTCTCCTCTCCCCCGCTCCTCTCTTGTGTCTCTGCCCTAACTCCTAACCCGAATCGTGACACTGACCCTAGGTAACTTTTCTCTCGCTCCCATTTCTCCTTTCTCGCGTCTCTGCCCTGGGAAATTAGTCTCTTTTGCGTAGCTCCCAATACTCCTCTCAGAACTCTTCTTTGGGTACTTGCTCCTCCTATCTCGTGGTGGGAAAATGGCTTCACTGCCTTCTTGGTTGGTTCCCTTTGTTCCCTATTGCTCCTCTGGTAACTTTTACCCTCTCCTTTGATGCACATTATTTTTTGCACTTTGCGGTTTTGAGCCACACAGCTTGCTCTTTCCAGGTTGTGGCCATGCTCTATGGAAAATTATAAATATGTGCTTTCAAAAGGGAGTAATGCCCGGTTGCATTTATTTCATTTTGTGAATTTTGGTTGTTTGTGGTATTTGCTATTTTGACCCTTTGATCTTTTTTTTTTTTTTGGCAATGCTCCAAAAAATTTTGGTTGTTTGTAAGCATTTAAGGTTTTGTCTCTTTTCTCTATGAAGGAATTGAAGCATTCAATTTTATGGTGATGATGGCGGTTTATGGCTTTTCTCTATGGAGGAATTAAAGTATTCATAATTCTGGGGATGATGTTTGTTTTTTTATGGCTTTCCTCTATGGGGGAATTGAAGTATGTGGGTGGCTATTAGCATTTTACAGCCATTCTCTTTGATGGGTTGCTATTGGCGGTTTGTGCCCTATAGGGATTTCTATGTGATGGTGTGTTGGTGGTGTGGTGGTTGCAGCAGTGTGTAGATGGGAGTGGTGGTTGCGATAGTGTTGATGATGTGGTGGTTGTGGCTAGTTGGTGTAGTGGCGGTGATGTGTTGGTTTGGTTGGGTTGGTTGTGGTAGTGTTATTGTGGTGGCAATGGTGTGTTGGGTTGGTTGTGGTGGTTGTGATAGTGTTGTTGTGGTGGTTTTGGTGTGTGTAGATGGGAGTGGAGGTGATAGTGTGTTGATGGTGTGGTGTTGGTGACTTGTTGTTGATGATGTGAGGGTGGTGGTGGTTTGTTGTTGATGATGTGTGGTAGTTGTGTGTTGATGGTGTGGTGGTAGTGTTGTTGGTGGATGGAGTGGTGGTGAATTGTTTGTTCTTTTCTGTTACCTTTCCAGATGTGGTTTTTTATAATATTACTTTTTTTGGTTACATGAAAAAATATTTTACTGTATGCCATAAGTCTATGTTGCTCATCTCTATTCATGCTAGTAAACATGATGGGTAAGACAAAAGAGATTAGTTCTTCTATGATGAAGGATAAAAAAATTAAACTAATGTTTTGCGATCTCTGCCTTAAAGAGCCGGATTTGAGAAGTAGATCAACCACCTATTTAACAAGAAGAGTTGAGAGAATATACAAAGTTCAAGGAAAGCAAAAAAAGAGAATATGATATTATACAATTGAAAGACAAGTAGGATCAGTTAAAAAGGTACTGAAAAATATGGAAGAGTTGAAGCGATGATCCATGGGCTTGGGTTAGGATCTGATAAAGCGAACCATCGATGTTTTGGAAAAATGGTGGGCAAAGAGATTGAATATGAGAATTTATAAAACGTCATGTCCTTCACCATCTATATTTCTTGTAGTTACATCAACATATCAATCATTCATTAATTTGTAGAATGCGTAAGATGTGTCAAATTTTTAAAAATTTAAATTTAGCGTCATTGACCCAGCACTTGAAGAAAAGTTGGAACGTATGCTTAGTGAAGTCGTGGCCACGAAAGATTATGCATGGGCCCCAAATGAGAAAGGATTCGCTGGCAGAGTTGTGCATATTGATGCCGAGCAAACTGCTGCAATGAAGGCCCCAGCACTAACCTTAATGAAGTTAAATCTACTAGTTGATTCAAATGTCCTAGGGTTGAGAAAAAGATAAAAGATGGAGCAGTTTTCACTGTAAGTCAAATTTCACAGTTAGTTGCTTCAAGCACCAATGACCTTAGCACATCACAAGCAACTTCTATTCAGCAAGTCATGTGAATTATGAAGGAACTCCAAAAATTTACGAGGGCTGCATGTCCTTTTACTTGTTCTCTCTGAAGTTGCTTGAAGACATGACCGGAAGAGAGTTCTTAATAGTTTCAATAAACGAGCACAACATCACAAGTGATATACTTATCCCGATAGACATATCAGTTATCCGTGAGGCTCGATTAAATAAATTAAAGAATTTATGACATCCAATTTAGTCTGAGAATCTTTATATTTACTGACAAGTTCCCTTATCTAATATGAACAATTAGATGATAGAGTTTATTTTAAGTTGGGTTCTAAAGTTTCCTATAAGGGCAAGCCTCTATAGTTAATTACATCTTAAATGATCGATGTCACCTAAGAAAACTGTTGATTTAGATAAAAATTTTCAAAGAGTAGGAATTTTCAAAGATCGGACCAAGGAGAGTCAAATGGAAAAGCTCAAATTTGGAACATTTTTATGAAATCCAAAGGGAGAAAACTAAGGGTTGTCACAAATCCCGAGGAGAAGATCAATGACTTCCCAAACTATCCTATGGTTTGGCTTCAATTTCGAGAAAAAAATTATTGAATATTTCATCTTACCAATTTTATTAATTAGGACTTACATTGAGATGGCACAATCATACAAATAGTCTGGAAGATAGGAGGGTTTATGTCATGATGAACGACAACCATGGAATCCTAAATGAGTTATGGCTTAAATTTCAAAAAATGATTGTGCAAAGGCCTAAAGATGAGGTGAGGATTTATGTTGCACTAGACAAACAAATCCTATGACATGTTATTTAATTCTAAGGAAAGATTTGTTGTTGTAGATCCACTTACTATTACAGAATGCTACCCTCGAAGTTAGAACCAAGCTCCTAGTCAAAATAGCAGTCCTAAAGTCTAAGGTTCAAAACGATTAAATGAAAAATTTTGTTATTCAAGCATTATTGAGGGGATAAAGTTAATTTGAGCGACACCGATTAGGATCCTACAGTTCCCTCATTCTGGTACCACTATTTTCTTTTGAATTTATTTAGTTTAAATGAGTTTTTAAGCTCATTTAAACTGGGGAGATCTTATTAGCAACCGTGGGTTACCATGAGGGATTCCCATAAATTTAAAAGGACATATTATGCTATTGTTATGTTAATTTTGTTTTTTTATTTAAATGTTGTTTAATTTTTAGAATGGTTTTATAATTTTCAATTTTGAAGAGTTTTTTGTAAGCAAGGTAAATAAATGCAGGTAAGTGTAAGAAAGTACTACAAAATAAATAAATAAAATTGTATTGCATAAAATATAAATGCATACCTAGGCCATTGTTATCGTTGCATGTTCAGTATCATAAAACATAATATACTTGCTAAAAATTTAAATAATTGGCGAGAAGGTAAATGGAAGCGTCTGGTATGAGAAAAAGTCAGAAAATGAGTCATAGGGAAAACACAAGTAAAAGAAAACCCATAGTCACATGTAAAAGATCGGGACTGGGTGTAAGACATTAGAAAAGGTGGGGGTTCAGAGCTGGACAGTGTGCTTCCCAACCTTAAGTAAGAGCTACCAACCCGATAGTCTACGGAGGGCAGTCCTGACCTCGATCCAAGTGATTAACCATGGACCATCATAAGTTTTCATTTTTTAAATTTAATTTTCATGCATATAAAATTTATTTGATCATGTAAAAGAAATTTTATTTTTGTAAATAATTTTAATTTGGCAGATGTTGGATATCCCTTACAGAGAAGGTTTTTCAAGTCATTTTCTGATATCAAATACTACATTCCTGGTTTTGAAAGAATTAGAAATGTTGCTCGAGGTAGGAAAAAAATGTTTAGCAAGAGACACTCATCATTACGTGGTGACATTGAAATAACATTGGAGTTTGAAAGAAAAAATAAGTAATACTATGAGATATGCAGGTATTTACAAAAATTGAAACAATGAATGATATGGATAGAGAAAGACGTAGAAGAAGAATTGCAGTTGTGTTATGTTTAATGTATGACTACTACAATTCATATATTGCTTGCTCTACTTGCATGACATTTATATTCATTGGTGATAAGTGTGTTGGTGAGTTGTTTGCGGGTCTCCCAACAAAATTTAGCAATATGTTCCAAATGACTCGGCCATTATTTATCGATCTATTGGAAGAGCTGCACAAAAATCATGGATTTCATGGCTCTTCCAGAGTGACCTATAGAGAGGTGATAACAATAATCCTCTACATTTTATCACAGAATGAACTTATGAGAGGAGGCATTGAGCAATTTCAGCACTCATCTAAAATGATCTACAGAGGTATTCAATTAGGTTGAATGCCCTAGCCAGTTTATTATCAAAAATCATCAAACCCGAGGACCCAACCTTCCAAAGGACCTCCATACAGACTTACAAAGATGTGATAACAATAACACTCTACATTTTATCATAGAATAACTTATGAGACGAGTCATGAAACAATTTCAGCACTCATCTAAAAAGATCTGCAAATGTATTCAATTGGGTTGAATGCTCTTGTCATTTTATCATCAAAAGTCATCAAACCCGAGAACCCAACATTCCAAAGGACCTACATACAGATCTCACAAGACATACGTTATATGTCATATTTTAAGGTAAATCAATACATTCATACTTACCTAAATTTAATTGAACAACGTAATTCAAATGCTTTTGTTAAATACTTTAGGACTGCATTGGAGCAATTAATGAAACACATGCGGATATACGTATATCGAATAGTGAAAAGATCGCATTCATCGGGCAATGTGGTTCACCAACACAAAATGCCCTGGTTGTATATGACTTTAACATTTGCTACACTTTTGTTATAGGCAAAATCAATCTCCCGACAATCCAAATTTTGCTTTCTTGCTTCAATTCAAGCATGTTTTGTTCAAACATACAAAGAGAGAAAACAACATGGCAGCCCTTACTTGTGCAAAGATGGCTTTATTAAGTGATTTTACTTTGCATCATGTAAATGACAAGGACCCACTTTTTTTGGCTTTAAATGAAGATAGTGCATATTTTGTAAATGTCCATCAGGTATAGTTTTCTGTTTTGCTTTTTTAGGGTCTTTTTATCACCCATTTCGTAACTCTTTTTTTAGGGGTCTTTTATAATTTTAATGCAAATGCACATTTCAATGACGGGAAGAAAATACACACGACAATCGGATATTCAAATTTACCACAAAAATTCAAAAATATAATTTTATGCACTCACCACCAGATAAATATTATTTGGCAGATGTTGGATATCCCTTACAGAGAAGGTTTTTCAAGTCATTTCCTGATATCAAATACTACATTCCTGGTTTTGAAAGAATTAGAAATGTTGCTCGAGGTAGGAAAAAAATGTTTAGCAAGAGACACTCATCATTACGTGGTGACATTGAAATAACATTTGGAGTTTGAAAGAAAAAATAAGTAATACTATGAGATCTGCAGGCATATTTGTTTAGCAAACAAGTCCATATGGTGGTCGGTACAATGACTCTCCACAACTATATTTAACGACATCTTTCATGTAGTGATATTGACTTCAATAGGACAGATGATGATCATTCACATGTCCCTGTTTAAACATATCAATATTGTCTCAGGCAACCTATATCACAAGCAGAAGGCGATTTGTCTGAGACTTATAAGCATGATGGGGCGGGTTCAGATAAGATGATAGAATTGAGATACCGAAACACTGATATCATCACTAAGGGTTGAAAGAATGTTATATATTTCTTTGCTATTATTTTATTTGCAATGTGCAGTGAAAATAAATTTTGTTTATTGTATTGACCATTTATGGAATGATATACATTTTGAATCTCAATCTCGGGTACCTTTTATTTCCAGTTCTTTTGTCTGTATTTTTTCCCACTTCGATGGTTGATGGGGCAGTTGTAGGTATAATATGTAATTTAAATGTTTTATAGCATGTTTAATTTTTTTTTATTTTAGAGGTCTGTGATGAGATATTCTGCTTTATTGATTCTTTTGGATGCCAAACATGTTATTAGTTATTGACACGTGTGAAATCCCGATGAAGGCAACCAAGTTCCTCTATTTTTTCAGTCCTTATGAGTTTCTTCTGGATGGCCTTTTTTGGTGATATGCATATATGACATATACGAGCTCGGTAAAGTCAACTAAGTACTCACATTTATTTAAGATCGGTTATCTTCTTGTAGTGACAGATTCGTTAGTTTATACATTATTCTTTGAGACCTCAGTTTCATAAAACTTAAATTGAGTATTTGTACTTTTTTTTAATACTAATGTTGCATCTAAGGGTTTGTGTTTTGCAATTTTAAACCTTCAGAAAAAATGAGCTCGAGTACCCCATGTACCTCCAGAGCATTGTACTGCTAGTGTGAACAACAATGTTCCCTACTTCGTGACATTCACATAGGTATGGGAGATAATTTTACAGGTATCCAGGGAAAAAAATAGAGAACGGTGACTTCTTTAGGTGAGAGGATACGGAAGTCCAGACAGATTCATTGCATATTCGTAATCAAGCTACAAGTACACCGTTTGAAAAGGACGAGCAGACAACACTATAAACAAGAGAAAAACTAAAGAAAATAATCTCCACTAATATAAAATAAGGCATTAAGTCCCCAAGCAAGTTTTACGGATATTATTTATGCTTAAGAAGATAAAAGATCCCTAAACTACTTTTAAGAAAGACAAAATAGGGGCATTAAGGAGTCGCCCTACCCTCGTTGGCGAGAAATTTCAAAAAACCCATTTCCCTCCCACAAAAAAAACTTGGTTCTGTCTGGAGTGCAAAATGGAGGTCAAGTCCACGTCAAACTCCTACAATCAAGTCATACACGTCATACACAATCAAGGGTTGAATCCGAAAATAAAAAGGATTTGCACATAAAAAAAACATTAATTCAGTATTTAATGTTTATTTACAAGCCTCAAAAACATATTTACAACAAAATGAAAACTTTAAAAGAAACTATGCAATAAGCATTTGGCCTCAACTAGAAGGAACTCCAAGAACCAAATCAATCGCTTGATCTAAGCATTGTTACAACCTAGGTGCAAAGAAGAAACATATTATATTGTATAAAATACAAAATCCATATGCCAATAATCATCAAAGAAGAAAACACACAATCCATCAAGATAAAAATTTAAATTGAAAATCTAACACAAAACAACTAAACCAAGACCAAGTAATAATGGGACTAAAACCATAAGAATATGATATCTTTAAAAGCATGCAAATGCAAATTACTACAAAAATTAAAATCTAAAGTCAGATTTAAATTGGTAAAATTTTAACTTTCAAATTTATCTCTTAACACCAACATTTTAGATTCTAATGACAGTAGAATTTGAGATTCTCATCAATAAAATGGTAAAAATATTGTGGCAGTTTGGAATATCGACTGTAGAGAAGAAGAAACACTTACGAAGTAGGAAGCTATGTGAAATAAAATTTAATCAAAATGACAGGGTTAAGCTAAAACAGTCTCAAGATGTGCAGCTCTTAATTTTAAGATTATAATACACAAGAATTTAAAGACATATATGAGGAAAATGTTACCTGCTTGCAATGTATAGAACTTCTCTCTCTCCATATAATGTGTTGCTCCAGGATAAAAATTAGGGCCATTCATGACAGCTTGTCTTAGCTTATTAACATTCCAGGGAGTTACTCTCTGCAAAATAATATATTTCAATGCAAACATAAAGGAATCAATGTTGAGATGTGCAAGAGCACAAAGATCACATTCTCTTAAGATGAAATGAAAAACGTGCCTCGGGATATGTTAACCTCAGAGCAAAATAAGGAGGAATTCCTATTTCATTAACTGCCAAGTAAGGATCTGGAGATATTACTGAGCGACATGCAAAATTAACCCTTTTTCCCATCATTTTCTGGCGCAGTATGCCTTCTTTCTTATCCAACAGCTGGCGGATGCCATTTAGGGCTACATCACTTCTACCTAACATACAAACCATAAAAATCATAAGTAAGGACCGTTAAGAAAAAATGAAAAAAAAAACTATAAACAAGCTCTCGCTCAAAAAAAGGAAAAATATGATGATCAAGTAGCTTCCTGTAAATAAGAATTGATCAAATCTCCTAGGCAAGCTCGTCAACAAGAAACAAAAGTTCAATAAAGGTACAAAGGCAAAAATAAAGGCAAAATAACATAAAACAATGATAGAAATAAGAATAATAAATCATGGATTACAAAATTTAAGGAAATACTATTAAAAACTAAGATAAAAAGAAAAAATACATATAGGGCTAAATCTTTTGATTCAACCCAGTCATGGATGGCTGAGAATTTCTACATATCAGCTAAAATTTACATTTACTATTTACCATTTAATATAATAGTCAACACAATCAAACTACTAACAAATATTTGAATTTTGAAGAAAATTCTAGATGTAATATAGATAGATAGGTATATATATATATATATATATATATGTGTTTATATACCACAACAAAATACAATAGTATATGCAATACGTACCAAATCCCTTTGTGTTATCAAACAGCAAATTTACACTATTTTGGAGGGCTCGCCACTTTTGCAAGATATCTTGGTGACTAAGTTTGGTATTGCCCAAGGAGATGTTTGCTTCCACAACTCTGCTCAACAAAACATTTTGAGGATGTTCCAACAACTACAGTAATAGGACATCAAAAAGCATCTATAAGTATTTTTACAAAAAAAATTAGCAAAAAAAATTTAATTAAGGATCAATTATATTACTTTAATCTCTCCAATTCAAAAATAAATTAGCATAAAAGATCACAAACCATAAAGTTGCAATACCAACAACCAGGAGAATAGCTTATGTCCACGAAGTAATCTACAGACCATTTCTCAATGTATTTTTCATCTCATATCATTTTAGTAAATAGTATAAAGAGTTCACGGCTTGGGAATAAAATTTATTCAGCTCACCTCTTCCCCACTATGTGCTGAAGGACGAAACTGGTTTGGTGGAACAAGAAGAGCCTTTAAGAAAAACATTGCATAACCGTTTTCCCTCTCAAAATTCCTTAAACGTCTGCATTGAATGTCACATATAAGCATGCATAACGTTGATTCCTTCCTCCATAAGTTTTTTAAAATAACTTCGACCTATTCACATACAAGCAAGCCCAAATTAACAAATAATAAAAAGCAAACAAGTACTACATATGCTAATCCAAAAGCATCCAACATATTGGACTACAAAATGTGGAAATCCCAGAAGAAATGTGGTAAAGAACCTCTGAAGAAGACAAGTCAACCCTTCCAGATGATGCTATATGCTTTAAAAATTCAGAAGGAAGCTCTCTGAATTGATTGGCTTCAGGATCCAATAGTTCTCCATCACCCCCGGAAGTAGTTCTTAAGCTAGAATCTTCAATAACATTAGCTCTATGCTCAGAAGTCCTATGAGACTGCAAGTATGACATAATAGATGTCAATAAACATTTAAAATACTCAATTAATCATGCTAATCCAATGGAATCCTTAACTTCACTGTTTGGCCCAAACCTATTAAACCATCTCATTTGGTTCTAACAATTATAAGTCTCAGAGCATGGGAAAATATTAATTATATGTGGAACGTGAAAGAAGAATAAAGATTATCAATGTCCAGATCATGCATTTTGGACCCCAAAAAAATATGATAAAGAACAAGGAATACCATTTCTAGCCAACAGAATGTGCGACTCTCAAGCTTCGGATTAATTTTTTTACAGTGGTTACACTTCTTGGGCTTTTCTCGCATAATTTCCTGTAGAACAGAAGCAGCTTCAGCTTGTTGAATGGAGGTCCAACTTCTTTTCAGATAGTTTGCATCTGGAGGTGAGTAAGAGTGCTTTTTTGTATCTTCAGGCCCAAAAATTGCCTCATCCCAAAAGTTAGCGGCCATCTTTTTGGCCTTAGTAACGTTGCCTTCAACGATAAGGCTCAGGATGGAAACATATTTGCGAACCTGAAAACTTATCATTATAGCAACGAATAGACAAATCATAGTAATCAAAATAATTCAATATTAATCATAATCTATTCAAACGAGCCTAATTTAAAACTAATTAATAATAATTAGAATAGTAAATGTTGAAGTATTCATAATGAAATCAGATAGTAGATTTTGGGGTTTTAACTATACAATAAACTATTTTCCAAATCATAATTAACATGATGACTAATTGCAATAGACAATTGAGAATTAATATTTTAATTAATATGCAATTTAGTACATTATAATTATCCTAAGCATAGGACAATGACCCTAAAACCATTTAGCTAAGATTACATTACATAAAATCAGAACATAAGCAAATAATAAAAAGAATTAGTTTTCATTAAGTATCTTAAGTATGAGTAAAACAACACACTAAATATAGTAGCATTTTTCATCATCTCTTGCAACATAGATAACTAGTAATATAATAAAATACCTTTGTCACTAATAATAATGAAATTATAGTTGCAACAATGACGTTAAAAGTGACAAGGAAAGATGAAAGAATGCAATAAACAAAGACGATTTGCTGTAAGAAGCTACCTTCTCATGACCCATCCTAAAGTTATGACAATAAAAACAAGCAATTTGAAGAAGATATTTAAGACTCCGGAATAGCAATGGATTGTAAATTGGTCTTGCAAGTTCAATATGACCATAGTGACCCGGGCAATGTAAAATTTGTTGGCCACAAGACTTACACCTGCAAATAATGGTTAAAATGTTCCAATCACTAAACTAATAGAGAACCAAACAACACAACAAAGAAATTAAAATAACTACAAAAAATTGCATCTAACTCTTGTACATAAAAACTACAATACAAAGCTGATATAAGTAAAGCATAATAAGGTAATTGCACTTTTAAAAAATCTAACCTGGTCCCAATTGCTTTTTGTTATCGCATAATAATCGCAAAGAATTTCTTCAACTTAACCACCAAGAATCGAGTCTAGAAGAAACACCAAAAACAGTATCCAAAACCAAAAAAAATTCTCAGGTGTATGAATAAAACTGCCACCACAACATTGGCAGAAATTATCATGCCATTACACTCCTCCAAAAGGTTTAGATGGTTCCTTTGAATGGCCTCAAAAATAGATCACGGTTTAGCTTTACACAATCCAAATGGATAATAAGCTAAACAAGAGGTCAGAAAACTCTAATCCTACCGTCAAGAGAAGAATTTAGTGATGAATTCAATCTCCAGTAAGAAATGGCAAAGAAAGCTTCTTCTCCAACAAAACTTGGGACAACTTAAATTTTAAATTTCAGAATATCCAAACCTGCTTAAAATGAGTTTAAAAAAACTGATGAAATTATCGCACAAAATTAGGAAATCACCAAACTAATAGTATAAGTATATAGCACAGCAATGAGGAGACCAATGCATCATACATAAATATAAAAGTCTGAAAGGCTTTCTATTGAGTATCCCTGGGCTATATCTAAGCTTGGAAAAAATTTAAGAAAAAAAAGGCCAACCATTGATTCATGATCAGCAATAGCTACCAGAGAAAACCAAAAGCAGCCTCAACTGCCTAGCAGAAAAGCTCCACAAATTAATCCTTACCAAGTCGTGGTAGAATAAGAAAGTTTTCAAGTTAATTATTGTTCAGTACTTAGTTTTTCATTCACCTGACCAATATCGGCTAAGGTCTCACTACCCTTCCAATGTGTCATACCCTAATTTTTTTAAGTATAACTACAAAGTACAATAAATAAATTATACCCTAAACTTTAACTTTCACGATAATCATTAAAAATCATTATATTGCATTGCACGCTTCAGATCAATCATTTTGATATATTAAATAATATGTTGATACTCAAAGTGAGATATATATTTGAATAACATTTCTTGGAGTTCATATTAAAATCGCAGTTGTTACTTGAACAAACTAATGTCACGTAATATTCTTAGTAATTTTCGTTATTTTTCAATTTGTCGTGCATGAAATAGATGATAAAAAAAGAGCGGCTGAGATTATTTTTATTAGTATAATAAGTATAGGCATATATATCTATGATTTAAGCATTCTCTGCATTTTATGCTCATTTTTGTCTTTGGAACTGAGACTTACGAGCTTGGCAGACTTAGAAAAAGAGAGAAAAAAAGAAGGGGCATGGGGGTGGAGTTCGGAGAAGAGAAGGAAATGGGAAGAGAAAAAAAATATAAACCTTAGAGTTGAAATTAAAATTATATTCTGTGCTTTCTTCCACAAAGCAAAATTTGATAAGCTTTTAGACCAAAATAAAAAGAGATTATTTTAAGGTAAAAATTAGTTTATTAATTATCTCCTAAATGCTCAATATATTTGTCATTTCATTAAAACACCATTTTAAATTAATATTTTTTTTCCTTTATTCATGTTAAACAAGCCGGCTCGATTTCGTAGAGTAAAGCTAGCTCGAACTCGATTAATTAATGAAGCTCAATTTGAAGTCGAGGGTAGCTCAAGCTCAACTTGACTCGGCTCGTTTACACTCCTAAATGCTGCCTATATTCTAGCATGCACAAGAAAATGAGGGAGAAGAGAAGATTGAAAGCCTATATGCTACCAAGGGGGCTAAGTAAAGAAAAGTTAAAAAAAGAGATATATGGAGAAGAAGAGTTGTGATGGCAGGTAAAAAAACATAAACAACCACCAAAGTGCTCAAGAACTCACAAGTAAAAAAATAATAATTGATGATAGGAGAAAAAAAAAGGAAAAAACTCAATTATCATTTCATTGATTTCTATAGAAGGTTCATAGATTTTAAGATTCATAGGACCTAAACTAATAACATTAATCAAACACCAAATACAATTAAATAATATATCATAAATTAATACGGTTTAAGATGTTATTTCCATGATTTGGCTTGACTCTATCAAAATACATACACAATCGATTTGGCTTGAATAGTACTGAAAAAATGCACACGAACAAGATGCAAACAATAACATGCATACACATGAACAGGTAGACAATCACGCACTCACACACGCATAAATTTGTGTGCACACAGTGCTTGCGCATGCACATTTCACATTAACTAATGTTTGAAATAAAAGCTAATATTGCTAAAAAATCTCAAGAAGAGATTAACCTGGTAAAAGATTAATTGTCAAAATCCAAACAACTTAGTTATTGTATTTAATGATTATATTACCACACTACCCACTTGGAATTGAATCTATCTTAGTCAAGCAAAATAATAAGCACAATATAATAATATAGATTTTTTGACTTTTTGGTATTCAAGTCATGCATTTTGGTCAGTTAGTCATTTAACTATTGGAGTCACAATACAAGTTTAATTCCCAAATTATGGCCTAAAGATGTGTACAAAGAGCCCTAAGAAGGATGAGATAAACCTTCTTTTATAAATTGTAAGCTTCTTGATCATGAGTCTTAAGAATTTAACTTTCTTGAATTTGTTTCAGGATAAAAAAAACTTTTGAATACCATGATAACCCAGCTAAGTAATGCTAGGTTATTGGCCATTCATCCCAATACAATATGAAATTACCATTGAGCCTAATATTTAAAATTTTCTTTTCCAAAAATAAGCCTTTCAACACTTCTCCCATCTGATAACAAGGTCAATTATGACATGCATAGATTAACACAAATAACAATAAAAATGAAGTTGATAATAGATCGGATAAATTATATAGATTAATTGATCATTGAAAACTATTTCAAATGTATACATAATCATTAATAATAAAATGTTAATTAAGCATTAAAAGCCTAAAAAATAAAAATCTCATCAACTATAATAAAGCAAGCAGTCTATAAATCTTCAAGAAATGAATAAAATTGGCTAAAGTAGGCACTGAAATATTTGAGAGGTACTCCTCACCCAGGCCATGATGATTAAAAGATGGATTTACATGAAACACATAAAATAGCACAACAAAATTCCTAACCTTGCACTCTCCAATAATTTCAATAAAAGAAATATGGGTTACACTACTTTTAGTAAATTTGGTTAGTTCCTAATGCAAAAAGCTTTTATGGGGACAAAAAGAAAAAACATGGGAAGATTATGTATCATGAATGTAAAATTAGGTAAAATGTGAGGGTTTTCTTCAATGAAAATGACTTCTTCCATGCAATTTTACCAGTATAGGAAAAGAATTGAAAACAACTACTAACATTAGACATTCTAAATACTTTGCTTAAATTAATCAAAAGTTAACAAGTCCAAATCAATGCATCTTTAATTTTGACACAAAATGTTAGAGATGCAGGTCATGGTACTCTATTAGTTCGGAGCTTAGGATTTCAACTATTAAGTATTGAGTTGAAAGACTTTGTATATGTGGTGTTTGTGTTTGTAATTGAATTGCAAAAATACCGAAGAAAAAACATTGGATATGGTTATAGAACAATGTGAATTTATTCCCAATAAAAGTTGAAAATTCAAAAGAACTAGAAAAAACGAAAGCACATGATGCCTATGGAGATGCTAATTTTAGGAAGAACTAACGTATCGAGGTCCTTGACCGGACCCAATGCCGGGTCATACAAGCCATCCGGAACAGGTGATTCCTTGGTATCAAGGAGTTCTGACTTGGTGATTGCCTTGAAGCTTATCCTCCTAACCTCTTCTGCAGAGTAAAAGCTGAAACTGACCCACTCCACAGTTTCGGATGCCGCCTGAACAATATTTTTTTGAGTTAAGCTTTTATAGAGAAATCGCTAGAATATCAAGCTTGGAAAAAATATCGGGCAAATTTTTTCAATGAGGAAAATCCCTGAGACTACACTTGGAATATCAGGCAGTCAAGTAGATTGTGAAACACAGCTATCAATAGAAGTTCAACGAACATCAGTACCTCATCAGGTCGCAAGCGAGCGTCAGACATTTTGAGCGGTGATTTCAGCAGGTCAGCTACGTGGTCCTTGCTTCGGTAACTGGAAAACGTGTCCTTCCTTCGCTAACTGCGAAATGTGTCTTCCCAGCAAGCTCGACGACTGTTTTGCGAACGCGCGATGTCGAAACCTGGAGGGAGAGACAGAAGCGAGGGTTTGGGGCAGAAATGCTAATTTTGGGCGAAGCGGGAGCGGGCGAGGTAATTCCAGAATAATATATCAAATTAATTAATAAATATCAATTAATAATTACCTTATATCAAATTAACTATAATCATCTAAGTTTAGATGTACTTAGTTAACAGTTAATTAATATAAAAAATTATATTTAAAATTATTTAATGAAATTTTAGCAATTCTTAATTTCTATAATAATAATTAATTAATTGGAATTTATTAGAATTAAATTATTATTTAATGAGTAATAGATATGCACAAAATTTATTAATAATTAATTTATATAATTAACTATTAATTATTGTAAATGTCTTTTTTTCATGTACTTAAAAGGCTTTAGATACTCGTTTGTATTTTCTTATTTAATATTTTTATTTGGATGTATCAACTAATAAATTTTGCGTAATTTTTTGTAAAACTGTCAAATAATTTCTCAAGATTTTTCAGGATTTACTCATTAATAAACCAAACAAGTTTAATTTCGCCGTAGGATTTGATAAATCTGGAATTACTGGATTTATTAAATCCTATTTAAACTAAATTCTACTTACAACTTAACAGCCTCTTTTAGACATCCCTAGTTTTAGTTAAATCTAAAAGTTATACACTACCATTGCCGGTCTCAAGCCCGGATGAGAAAAGTAGAGAGTTGCCTTAGGTAGTCGACGACCAGCGTAAAGCTTGTCGAAAAAAATCATGACATGAATCCTTTTTATGATTGTGTAAGTGCTAGAGTATCTCCTGGAAGCGACGCGTTTTATAGCCTGAATACAGTGAAAAGTGTGCAAGGGCCGCTACATCAGCGCTCATGTGTTATCTCCTGGAAGCGACGTGTTTTATAGCCTGAATACAGTGAAAAGTGTGCAAGGGCCGCTGCATCAGCGCCAATGTGTAGTGTTAAATAAGCAAGGGTTCTCACATTACAAACGAATGCGGGTAAAGAAGTTAGTCCATGAAACTAATGAAACTAATATTAGGATAGGATCCTGGAATATAGGTACTCTCAATGGTAAATTAATGGAATTAGTTGATATTATGATTCATAGGAAAATTAATATCTTATATATTCAAGAAACTAAGTAAATGGGCTGGAGAAAAGACTGATAATTTAGGTTTTAAACTCTTGTATTCTGGTAGGAGTCGCACTAGAAATGGTGTAGGTGTAATTATAGATAAAAGTTTGAAAGATAATTTTGTAAAAATTAATTGAGTTTGAGATAGAATTATAGCCCTTAAGATTATCATTGATAATAAGATTTTTAATATTATAAGTGTTTATGCTCCTCAAGTAGGTTTAGATATAGCGTCTAAAGATAATTTTTTGAATGACTTACAAGACTTAATACAAATGATACCTCTTGAAGAAAGAATTTTTATTGGAGGAGATTTAAACGGTCATGTCGATAGTGGTAGAAGAGTTTAGAAATATTCATGGTGGCTACGGTTTTGGAGTGATTAATGAAGAAGATAAGTTTAGATTTTGCATTAGCTTATGATTTTGTTATCACTAATACTTTATTCAAGAAAATAGATGAGCATCTTATTACTTATAAGAGTGTATCTACTCAAACACAAATTGGTTATTTTCTTATGAGAAGAAGAGATCGTCGAGATTGTAAAGATTGTAAGGTCATTCCAAGTGAAAATTTAAATA
>NW_018219871.1:52022-53545 GCF_001263595.1 Phalaenopsis equestris
CTATTAAACAAGTAGCAAAAGTTGTGCTTGGAGAATCAAAAGAAAAAAAAATTTATAAATTTCATTTATAAACTCTTGTTCAAATTTCATATGGGAACTTCTCTTTGGGCTCGTTTTCTCCATAAAAAAATATTGTAACAATTCCCACCCATCTAATGTTGCTTGGAAGGTTGGGGATACTAAGGTTTGTAAATCTTTACTAAATGTTAGACCTGATGCTCAATAATTTATATACTGGGATGTTGGCATTGGTAATTTATCCTTTTGATTTGATCATTGGGGTATGGAAGATTTTTATACTTTTCCATATCCTTTGCAGGATAACAATGTACTTGTCACTGATTGTTGGAGAGATGGAGCTGGGGATGTTATTAAGCTTAGGTCTTTGATTGGGGATATTGATCAAGTTCAAAAAATACCCCTTGATGCTACTAAATTAGATAAACCTATATGGAAATTTACCTCTAATGCTTCCATCACTAAACTACTGTATCAAAAACTTCATGTTTTCACCCCTCGACGATGGACTTCTAATATTTGGAATGTCTTATTGTCTTCTTCTATATCCTTCTTTCTTTGGAGATATTTCTTATTGCTTTTGCCTTTTGATGATATTCTGAAGTTAAAGGGTTTGCGTATGGCTTCAAGATGTAATCTTTGTAAATGTCATAAGGAATCTGCCACTCATCTATTCTTTGATTGTTATTTTGCTCATGAGGTTTGGTGCTTGGTTGGTTTGTATTTTGGATATTAATTGGACTCCAAGATCTAATGATTGTTGGGAGTGGAACACTTATTTTAATGTTTGGAAAGTTACCCCGTTTTATGGGGAAAAGCTGGAACATTTTCCTTTTGTTATTCTATGGTTTCTTTGGTCTGCAAGGAATGCACATAAATACGAAGCTCTCTCTCCTACACTTGCTCTCACCACTTCATATATAATTGCTTATTTTCTTAAAGCTTCTCACCTCATTGCATTAAGTTCTAATTCTTCACAGAGGGGTAGGACGGCCACACTGTTACGGTGGCAACCCCCCTTAGACGCTCATATTAAACTTAATGTTGATGGGAGCTGGACTTTAATTGTTATTGGGATGGGTGGCATTTTTCAAAATTCTATGAGGAAGCTGCCTTTGCTATTTTGCCTCGTCGGTTTGTGCATCGTCACCTTTGGAGGCGGCGTGTTACTCTCTTTGGAATGCATTACATGTTGTTGTTCTTTTTCATTATCATGCTTTACATATTGAGACGGACTCTAAGGCTTTGTTTAACATTTTCAATCAGATCACCCCCTACCTGGAATGTCATTTATTTGCTTAACATGATACAAGACTACATAAAAAAGCACAACTTGTTCATACAAGTTGATTTCATTCATAGGGAATGTAATTCTGGTGCTGATTTGTTGGCTAAACAAGGTTTGCAAAATATTATGGTGGGTGTTTTGCCTCTGCCGCACCTTCAAACTCTATTAAACGGGGATTTACTTAATGTGCCTTATATTCAAAGATAGTGAGTTTATA
>NW_018219872.1:0-785 GCF_001263595.1 Phalaenopsis equestris
AAAATAAGTTTTTCACTAAAATAAATCCAATAAATTAACAAAAAATTAGAAAAATATAAAATTTGTTTCTTTGAGTTCTCTGACCTTAAGGAGATTTTTCAAAAATATAAAACTTAATTTTCACCACCCAAAATATTTTATTTTTATTAAATAGCCCAAAAATTAAAATAATTCGAATAAATCACAAAAAGTTCAAACAATTATGAAATTTGATCCAAAGACTTCTCTGGTCTAGGTCTCCCTCCAGTAAAAATTTCAAGGGATTACAATTTACCTTGGTCAAGCTAGGAATTTTCTTTAAAAAATCCTATTTTTACATGAAAATAATTATATAAATTAAATTGCATTTTGAAAAATCATATTTTCTCCTCTGATGTCTTAATTGACCCATGAATGAGGTAGGATAAAAATTTCAAAGTCATTCTAATTTAATTATGAAGTGCTAGAGTCTTATGGGCAAATGTGTAATTTTGGAAATTTTGCCTTAATTAACATTTAGGCTTAATTCAAGGAGGGAAAATGGGTAACCTCTAATCTTAATCAAATTATTTGATGCTTGAAACACAAGGGGTTAATTGGTAGAAACCAATCTGACTTTCCCAATTAAGATCAATAAATTACTAAATTATTAAAATTTGGAAGTTTATTAAAATTAAATGATCCTAGACTTAGGGGTATGGGTATGACTTTTGAAGTCAATAATTAATCAATTTAATATCCCTATTTTGATTTTTCAAATAAAATCCAAATATGAATCATGAACACCTAAAATTTAACCCTTTTCA
>NW_018219873.1:0-6310 GCF_001263595.1 Phalaenopsis equestris
CTTTTATTCCCCTCTGTGCTATCAAGGGACATATTATAGTAGACTTTCTCGCTGCAGACCCACTGCCAGCTGGGTCCCCTCTTGACGACAAACTACCAGATGAGCAAATGTTACAAATGGAATTCTCTAGTACGCAATGCTGGGAAATGTACTTCGACGGTGCTTCATCAGCAAAAGAAGTAAAAGATCGGGAGCATGACCAAGGATAAGGCACAATCATACCAGGAAAAGCAGGGATTATTTTGATCTTTATCACTCCAAGTAAGGCTACGTTGAGGTTCGCATACCTCCTGATAGAGTCGTGCACTAACAATGAAGCTGAATATGAAGCCTTAATCACCGGATTGGAGTTGGCAATTTTAATGGATATAACAAACATTGCCATCTACGGTGACTCTCAACTCGTCATCCAGGAAGTTGCTGGACAATACAAAATTCTAAAATCAAGACTAGCAGAATGTCACCGATATGCGATGAAGCTGCTGGAGCAGATCCCCGATGTGACTTTCTATCGGATTCCTAGAGGAGATAATACCCATGCCGACGCTCTAGCAAAACTCTCTAAAGAAATGGTGTGTCCCCCAGAAGATTCCATTGAAATCTCAGTTCAAGGAAGACAAATTTTGTCTTGAATCGAGCTCGATAATCTATCCAAGCTCGGAAAAGAAGAAATAATGATTGCAGTTACGGATATCAATGAAAATTGGCGCAAGCCATTAATAGATTATTTGCATACGGGAAAGTTGTCGGAAGACAAGTTTGAGGCACATCATATTACAAAAAGGGCTATGTCATACCCTTGGTTGGTGATGTCCTCTAAAGAAGATCATTCGACCAGATGTGGATACGATGCTTAAGCAAAGCGAAGCCCGAAATTTCGTCAAGGAAGTACATGCCGGATTGTGTGGCGCTCACCAGTCATGACCAAAAATGAAAATGAAGATCAAGATACTCGAATATTATTGTTCAGCAATGATGTCCAACTACATGGATACAACCAGAAAATGTCACAAGTGCCAAGTACATCTTGCACCAACCTCCGAATGTGCTACACTCAACGGTTGCTTCGTGGCCATTTGAGTGTTGGGGCATAGACATAATAGGTCTGATAAACCTTCCATCTTCCAAAAGACACAGGTTTATACTTGATGCTATAGACTATTTCTCCAAATGAGCAAAGGCAGTGCCGCTACGAGAGGTTATGACACAACACGTCCATCAGTTCTTCAAAAGCTAAGTCGCCTACCGTTTCAGAGTATCGCGAAGAATAATTTCCAATAATGGGATAGCTTTTAAAAGTACAAAGATCAATAATTTTGTCAAAAAACATGGAATAGATTGAAGATACTCTACAATTCACTATCTTAAAGTGAACAGATTGGCCGAGGCCTTCAACAAGAAGTTGGTACAGATTTTGAAGAAAACATTGGATGAAAATAAAAGTGATTGGCACAACAAATTTCTAGAAGCTTTGTGGGCCTACCGAATGATGTTCAGGACTCCCACTCAGTGTACACCATACATGCTCGTGTACAGGTCTGAGGCCGTGCTACAATTAGAAATTCAAACGCCGTCTCTCAGAGTCACCATCGTCAACCAACTCATAATAGAAGAAATTGCGAAGCTTAGGCTTGATAAACTAGAGAGTCTTGAAGGGAAACGACTTGAAGCACAACAACATCTGGAACTTTACCAGGCAAAGTTGGTACAAGCTCATGATAAATTGGTCCGCTCAAGGACATTTAAAGTTGGTGACCTTGCCCATGTGCTCAAAAGGCCTATTCTTGCACGTCGCAAGATAGGTGAAAATTTAAGCCAATTTGGGGGGGACCTTTTGTCGTTGAAAAGGTCTACGCAGGAGGAGGCTACCAGTTAGTAGACTTCCAGAGCGAAAGACCTATGCTACCAATCAACAGACAATACCTGAAGACATAATACGTGACTTGATACTGCTCGCCTTTGCTTAATTTGGATTTTTGAAATTTTGATTGTTTTGGGGTTATCTATGTGGCCAAACGTCTGTGACCGGGTCCAAAATTTTTGTAACAAAATTAACCTCAATATAATGAGAAATTTTAAAAAGAATTACATATCAAATTCTCTCCTTTCTACTGTTGACTTAGTATTCTACTAAATTAAACAAAATTCACACATAAATAAACAATTTTCTCCTTTAATAAATACTTTGTTTTGTTCTTGTTCATGCTAAGTTTCAGCCACTGACATTTTTCCTATCGTCTGTAGAAAATGTCAAGCTGGAAGTTGATCTTTGCCTTTAAAGATGGTTAGAATCTCACACTAAATGAAGAAATAGCGCCGCAGGGCAACATTATAGATTTTGACATGAAATTTAACCAAGTCGACAAGGATTACAAGGGGCCTTTAATGAATTTCGTCAGTCGACAAGAAAAGGAAGGGCTACCCTCACTACTAAGGGTGGCCATTAAAGACAATTCATCACTGAAGGGAAAGAATGTGATGATACAAAAAGACCCGATTGAGGGGCACAGCTGCCAACCATCCGCCGACTGGGGCCTAGTTGTTGGTTATAATGAAAGGATATCATTTGCTCCACTACGAAGAACACAACAAAGAAATACCAGCCTACAAAAATAGAGAGCTTTTTTACGGAAAGAGAAGAGACGTCAAAAAGAGGCAGACAACTTACTCACTCCTATTCCTGAGGGACACATTTATGATCCGGGCATGAAAGAGACCTCCTCCAGCCAGCCCGCTAAGGATGAGGAGTCCGAGTTTGTTACAAAGCCAAACATACTACCAGCTTCAGATGTCCTACCTGCAATGCCAAAATACATGCACGAGTGTTAGCTACAAAGGCATTCGTGGAGTGCCCGGACTGCAATGTCCTACATCTAAAACACTACATCACATTAGAAGAATATGCATCTACCAATGATGGACCTCAGACTACTGAGTATCTGATAGAGGGAGAGCCATATGTCTCAATGGAAGCAGAGCCGTATGTTCCGAGGGATAAAGAGATAAAAATCCCGTCAGATGCAGAATCATATATTCTGTTAGAGCCAAAGATAGCACCAACTTGGGTTCCCGCTGATATTCAAATGAGGGAATACCCGCGACAACTACCGACTCCTAGTACAATGGAATATTATAAAATGAAGAAAGTAAATAAAAGAACTTTGAATCCTCCAAAGAAGTATAAGGAAAATTCATCAACATATTGGAGGGATTAGAACTATATACCAGAGTCTTCTGAGAGACTGATGAACAGAGTATGCCTGACTGCATTTTTGACTTGATTTAAGAGATAGAGGTCGAGCGGGCATATATATGGAAAGGACCTATTCTGAGCCGAAGAAATGGATGCAAGGAATGCAAGGAAAAGGGAGGATTACTATCCAGTGTGGCTGCTGCTACAACTTCACAAATGAAAGACAAGGGAATCTGCCTGGGATCCTCAGACATGATCAAGTAGATCCACTACTGCTGATGATAAAGTGGATGATCAAGAAAATGGTTAGATAGAGTATTTTCCCCGCTACCTGCATTCCAAATAGTTGTATTATCAAAATCTATGACGAGGGTAATTGCCTACCTCGACACATCGATCACCATGACTTCGTGAGGCCTTTTTGTACGGTCTCATTCATGAGTAAAAGTAACAACTTATTTTGGAAAGAAATTGACACCATCGGCCCTGGGGCCTCCCCTACCAGTTGGCTCAGTGCTTGTTCTTAAAGGAAACGGTGCAGACGTTGCCAAGCATTGCATTCTAGGAGTGCGACATTGTAGGGTGTCCGTAAGCTTCCGACGGATGGACGATAGAAAAATGCCGCACGGATTCCAACCAGATCCAGAACTGGAGGAACAACTACCTTATGAGCTATGAGAGGGTTGTACCTCTGAGCGCATGCAAAGGGAACTCTTGTCCTAAAGCAGGACTTAGAACGTCAGCTCGATCATGAGCTCATCACAGCAGGAACAGACAGTCAGAGCATTCCTTTCTACTTTACTACATTATAGAAATGTGATATGTACTAGAGATGCTCAGCCTATAATGTGTACTTGCATGAGATATTTTGGATGTACGTTGATGCATTTTGCATATTCTACTTTTTGATGGATTGGCCTACACTTGATCTGCAACATTTTGTTGGAACAGATTAATGAAGTTTCGTTCAGAAAACTTTTTGTCAATTTTCTTTGTGTGTTGGATGGAAGCCACGAACCACACATTGGTTCAAAATTACAACGAATAAAGAACGAAAGGACAAACAAAAAAAATTTTAACGATAATAAAATTTAAACAAAAATAATCAATAAACAAACAACAAAACAACTCTCTTTTGAAAAAAATCAACCAATTAAAATCAAATTTTGAAAACATATTTGAAAAAATTAAATGTGATAAAAACAACAAGAAAAGAAAATAAATTTTTTGAGTGGATTTTCTAGATTTTAGAGTTTTTTACTCTTTGCAAGCGCAACACAACTGCCTTTGTCTGCACTAATTCTCTTCACATTCTCGCAAAATTTCAAATTCTACACAAAGTCTTACAAATTTCTACATATCTTCCTAAAAAATGTCAGCCTTTTCACATGACACATATCTTTAGGTTTAACACCATCAATTCACATTTTTGAATAAACCCCTAATTTCTGATTAACTACTTTTGACGTCGGTCCTTACCTTCTGACGCTCTCTTTTGAGACTGATCCTTACCTTTCAATTCTCATTTTTGAATCAGTCCCTAATTTCTGATTCACTACTTTTGAGGTTGGTCCTTACCTCCTGACGCTTTCTTTTGAGATTGATAATTAACTTTCATTTTTCATTTTCAAATCCGTCCCTAATTTATGATTCACCCTTTTGAGATTGGTCCTTACCTTTTGACGCTCTCTTTTGAGATTGATCCTTACCTTTAAATTCTCATTTTTGAATCAGCCCCTAATTTCTGATTCACTACTTTTGAGGTTGATCCTTACCTTCTGACGCTCTCTTTTAAGATTGATCCTTAACTTTCAATTCTCATTTTCAAATCAGTCCCTAATTCTGATTCACTACTTTTGAGGTCTGTCCTTACCTTCTGACACTCTCTTTTGTGATTAATCACTACCTTTCAATTCTCATTTTCAAATCAGTCCCTAATTTATGATTCACCCTTTTGAAGTCAGTCCTTACCTTCTGACGCTCTCTTTTGAGATTGATCACCACCATCAATTCTCATTTTCGAATCAGTCCATAATTTCTGATTCACTACTTTTGAGGTCAGTCCTTACCTTCTGATGCTCTCTTTTGAGATTGATCTTTACCTTTCAATTCTTATTTTTGAATCATTCCCTAATTTCTGATTCACTCCTTTTGAGGTCGGAACGCTCTCTTTTGATATTGATCATTAACTTTTAATTCTCATTTTAGAATCAGTCCTTAACCTCTGATTCACCCTTTTGAGGTCAGTCTCTACCTTCTGACGCTCTCTCTATTTCGACGCTCTCTCTTGTTATTGATCCTTAACATTCAATCCTTATCCTGGGATCAGTCCTTAACTTCTGATTCCTTTCCTTTTGGAGTTGGTCCCTAACTGCCAACCCTCTTCTAAAATTTACTTCTACAATTAATCCCTAAATTTCAAATCCCACCCCGGGGTCAGCACTTACACATTGATT
Organism: Phalaenopsis equestris; assembly: GCF_001263595.1. Lineage (NCBI taxonomy): Eukaryota > Viridiplantae > Streptophyta > Magnoliopsida > Asparagales > Orchidaceae > Phalaenopsis > Phalaenopsis equestris. The sequence goes on from NW_018219873.1 coordinate 5,650, forward strand.
CCCATCTTTTATAAATCTCTGAAATTTCATAACTCAAAATTCACTCTCCAATCCCCAACGAGAGTCCTTACTACTTGAATTTGATCATATATTCACCTGCTATATTCCCCAGTGGAAGCAAATATCACACACAATCCCACACCCCTTCTATGTCTCTTGACTTAGGAGTTAAGGGAAAGATAACTTCAACCTTTCTCGTTTAGTCTGTTGATCGCCTGGGTCAAAGCCAATACGTGCGGTGTGCTTGTTTAGCACACCACACCTATTGGGGGGTGTTGACCTCACTTTTGGTTGAGCTTTAGTTTTTCCTCTTTAGTAGTATAAGGTCTAGCCATATTACTTTTCTATTGACTATTCTTAGAAAACTAGACAAGGAACCCTCACCAATAGAAATTTCAAACTCTTCTCTAATCAACTTGAAGTTCCACATATTGGTCCTAACCTCTAGCACTTAGTATGTGGGGTCACTATGGGGGAAACTCAAGATGAGTCACCCTTAGGACTGCTGGACCTTAGGGTTGACCCTGGGTTGATGTATAAGGCTATGACACTTGTTTGCACTCACAATCACTCATTACCCTAAACCCAGAACTTCTAGGCTTTGGGCCCTTGATACTTTTGGGAAACTCCTGTAGGTGGTCCCCTAAACCCATTAGCCCTA
>NW_018219873.1:6618-7993 GCF_001263595.1 Phalaenopsis equestris
TCCTAATTTTATTTTTCTCAACTATCACATGACCCAATTTAGCCAATTTGACCATCTTTGATCAAAACCCCCAAATTGCCCTTTAAAGGCCCATATTTTCCCCAAATCACTCCAAATGTTTATCAAATTGGTCTCAATTTACCCCAATTTTAATTCTAAACTCAAATTCACCCTTGATATGACCAATATAGACCAAATCCAAGAACAATTGATCCATGATTTGGACCTAATTTTGATTTAGATCAAAAACCTAATTTTGGCCCCATGACTTGGTTCCACCAAATTGAACACATAGCAATTGACCCCATAGCCCACTCAATTGGACACAAATTGTGTTGAAAAATATTCGTAACATCCATACACATCAAATTTGACCTTCAGTTGGCCTTGGTAGGACCTTAATTTCATTTGATTTCAACCTAAGACCAAAAGCCCCAAATTTGCCCCAAATTGACCATGTCTAAAAATTTCACCAAATTGAGGGCCTTAACCCCAAAACTTCCACTCCATCCCTTCATGAAAAATATTCACAACACCTCCCTTAGTCATGTGGACCATTAAATTTGGACTTATTCCAAGGCTAGCCCAACATAGACCCATGTCTAGCCCAACATACCCAGATTGACCAAATTTTAAAAATGATCTCAAAAATCCCTCAAATTGACCTACCAATTGAACCCAAAGTCACTTCAAACCTTAACAAAAAATCTTCATAAAAATCAATTACACAATGTTGATTACACAATTTTGATCAATCAATTGGGTCATTTGACATGGATAACCTAGCCCAAACCCAAACTTTGATCACTTGAACCCACATTGAACCTATGCATTAAAGATGGCCTAACTACCCCAAAGTCACCAAATTAACTCCACCTCAGCCATTGGTTAGACCCTAAGACTGAGCCAAAACCCATCTAACAACCTAAGCTAATCCATGAACCAAATGTCCCATAAATTAAGAGATTTCATTCTATTTTTGCTTAAGCTTCGGATATTTTTGCCAAAATTAAACCTCAATCCATTAAATTGCAGTGACATATTCCCCTGGGTTCCCTGAGCTCGTAGCCACCTCCCACCGGCCGGCGGAGTATTTTAATAATATTTTCGTTCTTAGTGGTCATAAACATCCTTTTTAGCCAATAGGTGCCTCAAATGTCTCTTCAAAATTTGATCAAATGAAGAAAATCGCCAAATAACTGCCTCTGGGGCTTAAGTGCAACATAAGCAGCACAATGCACCCAAACTTGTGCCCTGAGAGCCACCCCATGACCATTTTTAAGAAAACTCACCTCTACGGCCATGGGAGATATGCTAAAATTTTTTTAGAGAAAGCCTCACAAACTTCTCATAGAGCTTCTCTTAGATCCCCTCA
>NW_018219874.1:0-2248 GCF_001263595.1 Phalaenopsis equestris
TTCTTGAAAACTTAATTAAGGAAAATTTCTTTTTTAAAAGAAACTTAATTAAAGAAAATCTAATTAAGAAATCTTAATTAAGAGATTATGTAAAAGGGCCCAACCCACATTGGTCCATAAGAAACTCCATGATATATTTTTCCTAAGGGACTAGATATTCGTCAAGGTGGAGATTTGTTTGTTATATGCATTTCTCCTAAAGGGCCTGGATATTCGTGAAGGTGAAGATTTGTTAGGTATGACTCATAGTACCAGAATTTGGAGTCTCTTGGAATTGGAGAGTTGTGTCTCTTGGAATTTAGTGAGTTGGGGGATCAACAAGGGTGCAACAAAAGCGTGGTGGTCCAATCCACATTGGTGCATAAGAAACTCCATATTATATTTCTCCTAAGGGGTTAAAAATCGCAAAGGTGGAGATTTGTTGGGTGTATGCATTTCTCCTAAAGGGACTGGATATTCGCCAAGGTAGGGATTTGTTATGTATGTCTCATATACCATAAATGAGACAGATGTTGGAGCGGAGCAGAGCCCATAGCGGAGTGGAGCGGAAGGATCTGTCCAATCGGGGGAGTTTCATTATGTGGGTTGGGGTGCGGGGGTAACACCTCGCGGTTTAGTTCAAGAGTAATTTAAGTAATTACATATTGTAGTTATATATATATATATATATCTTGTTTGTAACCCTATGAGAGTTTCTGAGACTCTGAGATTCTAAATCTTGTATAATGTACTCTTTTTTTCTGGATTAGTGAAAAAGTTATCGTTCTGCTCCCGAGGACGTAGGCATCTTTGCCGAACCTCGTTAATCTCTGTGTGTTCTTCTGGATTTGCGTTGATTCATGTTTTTCTTCGCCCTATTTTCTCAACAGTTGTGATAGTTTATACTAATAAATAACTTTTTAAAATTTTATTAAAAGTCGTCGAGTAGAAATAAAAAAAAAATAATATCACATCTTGTGCACACAATTAATTTAGCAATATGCATGAACGTTGAATTCTTACAACTATATCATTTTATGACGTAGGATAACATATCGTATGTTGATTCATACAACCCGGAAGATGATTCTTCATCAACAGGTGCGAGAATATGATACAGATTCTCACTGGATGCAAGAGAAAAAGAGAACTAGAGAGGTAGAGAGAGATTGATATGGATAAAGCCAGAGAGGAGCTCCATCCAAAGGATATTGAATCCATTTGAGACACTGAGTCCCGCATTGTTCGTGGATTCATACCCAGGAGAGACCTGTGTAGAGTCGATGAAAGAAATGAAAGAAGATGGAGGTCTTCTCCAGGTCTAAGCTCTCTATTTCTCTGATTAGAGGAGATGATCCAATCTCTCGCTCTGGAAGCGAGAGAAGAGAGAGAAAGAGAGAGAGAGAGAGAGAGAGAGAGAGAGAGAGAGAGAGGAGACCCTCCCATGAATACATAAAGAGGAAATAGTATAAAATTATGAACCGTACATTACAAAATCTATGTGTTGTATCTTGTTGAAAAAATTGAATGTGTGAATGTTAGATAACGCATCAATGATGATAGAACATATGTCAATCCCTTTAAAGTTGATCTTTAATTTGACCATTTTACAATCCCAAGAATCATCGAACGGGGTGAACTCAAGAGATGGATCTGAGCATAGAAACTCCTAGGAAAGTGATAGTCAAACTTTAATATGTCAGGTCAATCCACAAGTGGATTTAGTCGATCTGAAGAGTCACAGAATGGGCTGATGATGGGGCTCCGCAAGTGGATTTAGTGGAGCAGACAATTTGACATATCTCAAGGTTAAAAGAATCTGCCAACTAGGAGTTGTCGCCTAATATCACAAAGGCCAAGACCAAGACTCATGACCAAACAATTCAAAGCTATAATTAGATGGCTAAAGTGTTGAGAAAATTAGGGCGAAGAAAAACAGTAATCGACACAAATCCAGAAGAATACAGAGATTTAACGAGATTCGGCAAAGATGCCTACGTCCTCGGGAGCAGAGCGGCGAGTTCCTTTCACTATTCAGAAAAGGGTTTACAAAAAACAGGGATTCCTCCTGAAGTTACTAACATAACTATTTATAACCCCAGGAGTAAACCTTAGACACAAAATGTAATTACAACATTACCCTTGTACCATACCGCTGGGCTTTGCCCCCGCACCCCAACCCATGCAACTTCCCAATTTGGACAGATTCTTTCGCTCCGCTCTGCTCCGCTTCGATCCAGCGTCTGTCCCGATATGGTATATGAGCCAT
>NW_018219874.1:5113-6665 GCF_001263595.1 Phalaenopsis equestris
CTTTGTACTGTCATTATCTGACTCCACAGAATGAACTTCACCTATAATTGTACTCTCTAACAGTCTGTAGATATTACCTACAGTCAACTTTCCTTTCATCACCGTCAGTGCACACTTAACAATTCTGATGGTTTCCCTGTCCTCATCAGCCTTAGGAATAAAATCATTTATGTGTAGAGTGCCCAAGGAAATCAAATTCTTTTTCAGATCTGGAATATGTCTGACATCACATAACGTTCTAACAGTGTCATCATACATCTGAATTCTGACTTCTCCAATATCAACCATATTGCAACATCTATCATCACCCAAATAGACTAAGCCATAATTAGTTGATCTGTATGAAGTAAATCATTCTCTATTAGGTGTTATGTGATAAGAACACCCTGAATCAAGAATTCATGCATCCGTGAACTGAGTTGATGAAACTGAGAGCATATCGCCATCACTGCAATCTGAATTTTCATTCTGCACCACATTCATAGACTTCGATGAAGTATCACCTTTCTCCCCAGTCTGCTTCTTCAGCTTTGGACAATCTCTCTTCATATGACCTGACTCATTGCACTTGTAGCAATGAATTTCCTTTTTGCCTCTAGACTTGAATCTGGAATTTCGCCTTCCAGAACTCTCATTCTCTTTTTTCCTTCCATGATCCTGCTTACCCTTAACATATAAACTGTCACCGTGAGAGCTTCCCCCTGCATTCTACTTCCGCTAGTTGTGAGTCAATAATACTGCAGTAATCTCATCAACTTTGATAGTTTCTTTCCCATACCAAGTGTTCATAGGAAGAGGCAACGAACACAACAAAATCATCGCTCGGTCTTCATCCTCAATACTCACATCAAACTGTGACAGGTTTGTGATTATTTGATTGAAGTCATTAACATGCTGCGTCAGATCAGACCCTTCTTGCATCTTCAGCCCATACAACTTTTTTCTTCAGATACAACTTGTTCGTCAAAGATTTAGCCATAAATTGAGTTTCCAATTTTTTCCAAACTTCTCTTGGAGATTTTAAATTCATCACGTGATACATAACCTCGTCTGTCAGACATAGACGTATAGTCGATGCCGCTCGCTGTTGCGATTCTTCTCAATCTTCATCCTCCAAGGCATCTGGTTTTGCTGCCCGCAGAGCTTTTAAGATTCCCTGTTGCGCCGACAGATCTTTCACCATCGTTTGCCACAATCTGAAGTTACCAGTTCCGTCAAACTTCACCACCTCGAATTTCGCACCAGAAAATGTCATCTGAAAATTGATTCTGCCGCAAAACTTTTTTTTAAAATATCCTTAAAATATTTTCAAAATATTCTGAAATTTGTCTTGGGAATATTTGAAATTTTTCTTCTCCGTAAGAATATTCATCCGTCTAAAATATTCCTTCTATTTCTTCCTCCCGCAGAAGAAATAAAATTTTTTTCTATTTCCTCTCTGCCTTTGGCAAAGGAAATAGTAATTTCCTACGTTAAATCCCTTCTGTTCCCTAAAATTGGAACTCAGCAGAAGGAAATTTCAAGATTCTCCTTTCCAATTTGCAGCTATTGA
>NW_018219875.1:0-288 GCF_001263595.1 Phalaenopsis equestris
ATGGAGCCACATGAAAAGGCTAAGGTGACCAAAATATTTCAAAAGAAATCAGGGGTAGTCACAACTATCAACAAAGGAAAGCAGCCGATGAAGATATATGCAGAAGATCATCATCAGTCTTTGTCACAGTACCCTCAGAAACAGAGCAGTCAATCTAACCAACGGCCGTCTCAGGAGGGATCACCTCGAACAACGGGTTAAAGAATATCCCTGTTAGAGCGACAGAAAGTTGTTTACTCCTTCAAAAATGAAGCTGTACTTAAAATATTCAAAAGCTTGATGAAGAAA
>NW_018219875.1:9828-10036 GCF_001263595.1 Phalaenopsis equestris
AAAACCAAAACTAAAATCAACCAAGATAAAATTCACCGCCACAACATTCAAAATATAAAACAACTTAAAATTTAATCACAAACATCACACAAAAACCAAAACTTCAACTAAATTAAGACATCTCTATTAGATGATCGGGAATCCCTTTGAGGAGGTAACCTATGGTTGCTCATGAGGCTTCCCACGATTTACATGAAATTATGGAACT